>NW_027094274.1:0-139542 GCF_029207755.1 Chamaea fasciata | reverse complement strand
CCCGGCCTCGGCCACCTACATTCCTGAACGGAACAGGATTTCTTCCAGATGCAAGCTGCCACAAGTTGGAAGGCTGGCTTCCCTTGGAGGGACAAAGGCCTCATACAAACTGACATCAGGCACGTGGCAGCTGACTTTACTTACCCCTGGAAACAGGCCATCATTTGTGCTCAACTCCCTCTGCCGGGCACCAGGCCTCGACCACCTACAATCCCGAACGGAACAGGATTTCATCCAGATGCAAGCTGCCACAAGCTGGAAGTCTAGCTTCCCTTGCAAGGCCAATAGCCTCCGACCAACTGACATCAGGCACCTGGGCAGCTGACTTTACTTACCCCTGAACACAGGTTATCTTTTGTGCCCAACTCCCTCTGCCGGGCACCCGGCCTCGACCACATACAATCCCGAACAGAACAGGATTTCTTCCAGATGCAAGCTGCCACAACCTGGAAGCCTGGCTTCTCTTAGAGAACCAAAGGCCTCCTACAAACTGACATCAGGCACCTGGGCAGCTGACTTTACTTACCCCTGGTAAAAGGCCATCATTTGTGCCCAACTCCTCTGCCGGGCACCCGGCCTCGGCCACCGACAATCCCGAACGGAACAGGATTTCTTCCAGATGCAAGCTGCCACAAGTTGGAAGCCCGGATTCCCTTAGAGGGCCAAAGGCCTCCTACAAACTGACATCAGTTATCTGGGTAGGTGACTTTACTTACCCCTGGAATCAGGCCATCCTTTGTGCCCAAACTCCCTCTGCCTGGCACCCGGCCTCAGCCACCTACAATCTTGAACAGAACAGGATTTCTTCCAGACGCAAGCTGCCACAAGCTGGAATCCTGGTTTCCCGTGGAGGGCCAAAGGCCTCCTACAAACTGACATCAGGCACTTGGGCAGGTGAGTATACTTACCCCTGGAAACGGGCCATCCTTTGTGCCCAACTCCATCTGCGGGTACCCGGCCTCGGCCACCTACAATCCCGAACGGAACAGAATTCTTCCAGATGCAAGCTGGCACAAGTTGGAAGCCCAGCTTCCCTTGGAGGGCGAAAAGCCTCCTACAAACTGACATTGGGCACCTGGGCAGCTGACTTTACTTATCCTGGAAACAGGCCATCCTTTGTGCCCAACTCCCTCTGCGGGGCACCCGGCCTCGGCCACCGACAATCCCTAACGGAACAGGATTTCTTCCAGATGCAAGCTGCCACAAGTTGGAAGCCCGGCTTCCCTTGGAGGCTTAAAGGCCTCCTACAAACTGACATCAGGTATCTGGCTAGGTGACTTTACTTACCCCTGGAAGCAGGCCATCCTTTGTGCCCAACTCCCTCTGCTGGGCACCCGGCCTCAGCCACCTACAATCTTGAACGGAATAGGATTTCTTCCAGATGCAAGCTGCCACAAAGTGGAAGCCTGACTTCTCTTGGAGGGCCAAAGGCCTCCTACAAACGGACATCAGGCACGTGGGCAGCTGACTTTACTTACCCCTGGAAACAGGCCATCCTTTGTGCCCAACTCCCCCTGCCGGGCACCCGGCCTCGGCCACCTACAATCCCGAACGGAACAGGATTTCATCCAGATGCAAGCTGCTGCAAGTTGGAAGCCTGGCTTCCCGTAGAGGGCCAAAGGCCTCGACAAACTGACATCAGGCACCTGGGCAGCTGACTTTACTTACCGCTGAACACAGGTTATCTTTTGTGCCCAACTCCCTCTGCCGGGCACCCGGCCTCGACCACATACAATCCCGAACAGAACAGGATTTCTTCCAGATGCAAGCTGCCACAACCTGGAAGCCTGGCTTCTCTTAGAGAACCAAAGGCCTTTTACAAACTGACATCAGGCACCTGGGGAGCTGACTTTACTTACCGCTGGTAAAAGGCCATCCTTTGTGCCCAACTCCTCTGCCGGGCACCCGGCCTCGGCCACCGACAATCCCGAACGGAACAGGATTTCTTGCAGATGCAAGCTGCCACAAGTTGGAAGCCCGGCTTCCCTTGGAGGGTCCAAAGGCGTCCTACAAACTGACATCAGTTATCTGGGTAGGTGACTTTACTTACCCCTGGAATCAGGCCATCCTTTGTGCCCAACTCCCTCTGCCCGGCACCCGGCCTCAGCCACCTACAATCTTGAACAGAACAGGATTTCTTCCAGATGCAAGCTGCCACAAGCTGGAATCCTGGCTTCCCGTGGAGGGCCAAAGGCCTCCTACAAACTGACATCAGGCACTTGGGCAGGTGAGTATACTTACCCCTGGAAACGGGCCATCCTTTGTGCCCAACTCCATCTGCCGGGTACCCGGCTCGGCCACCTACAATCCCGAACGGAACAGAATTCTTCCAGATGCAAGCTGCCACAAGTTGGAAGCCCAGCTTCCCTTGGAGGGCGAAGGGGCCTCCTACAAACTGACATTGGGCACCTGGGCAGCTGACTTTACATACCCCTGGAAACAGGCCATCCTTTGTGCCCAACTCCCTCTGCGGGGCACCCGGCCTCGGCCACCTACAATCCCAAACGGAACAGGATTTCTTCCAGGTTAAAGCTGCCACAAACTGGAAGCCTGGCTTCCCTTGGAGGGCCAAAGGCCTCCTATCAACAGACATCAGGTATCTGGGTAGGTGACTTTACTTACCCCTGGAAACAGGCAATCCTTTGTGCCCATCTCTCTCTGCCGGGCACATGGCCTCGGCCACCTACAATCCCGAACGGAACAGGATTTCTTCCAGATGCAAGCTGCCACAAGTTGGAAGCCCGGATTCCCTTAGAGGGCCAAAGGCCTCCTACAAACTGACATCAGTTATCTGGGTAGGTGACTTTACTTACCCCTGGAATCAGGCCATCCTTTGTGCCCAACTCCTCTGCCTGGCACCCGGCCTCAGCCACCTACAATCTTGAACAGAACAGGATTTCTTCCAGACGCAAGCTGCCACAAGCTGGAATCCTGGTTTCCCGTGGAGGGCAAAGGCCTCCTACAAACTGACATCAGGCACTTGGGCAGGTGAGTATACTTACCCCTGGAAACGGGCCATCCTTTGTGCCCAACTCCATCTGCCGGGTACCCGGCCTCGGCCACCTACAATCCCGAACGGAACAGAATTCTCCAGATGCAAGCTGGCACAAGTTGGAAGCCCAGCTTCCCTTGGAGGGCGAAAAGCCTCCTACAAACTGACATTGGGCACCTGGCAGCTGACTTTACTTATCCCTGGAAACAGGCCATCTTTTGTGCCCAACTCCCTCTGCTGGGCACCCGGGCCTCGACCACAAACAGTCTTGAACAGAGCAGCATTTCTTCCAGATGCAAGCTGCCACAAGTTGGAAGCTTGGCTTCCCTAGGAGGGCCAGCGGCCTTCTACAAGCTGACATCAGGCACCTGGGCAGCTGACTTTACTTACCCCTGGAAACAGGCCATCCTTTCTGCCCAACTCCCTCTGCCAGGCATCCGGCCTCGACCACCTACAGTCCCGAACCAAACAGGATTTCTTCCAGATGCAAGCTGCCACAAACAGGAAGCCTGACTTTCCGTCGAGGGCTAAAGGTCTCTTACAAACTGAGATCAGGCACCTGGGCAGCTGACTTTGCTTACCCCATGAAAAAGGCCATCATTTGTGCCCAACTCCGTGTGGCGGGAACCCAGCCTAGGACACCTACAATCCCGAACGGAACAGGATTTCTTCCAGATGCAAGCTGCCACAAGCTGGAAGCCTGGCTTCTCTTGGAGGGCCCAGGGCCTCGTTCAATGACATCAGGTGTCTGGGTAGGTGACTTACTTACCCCGGGAATCAGGCCAACCTTTGTGCCCATCACCCTCTGCCGGGCACCCGGCCTCGGCCACCTACAATCTTGAACATAAAAGGATTTCTTCCAGATGCAAGCGGCCAGAAGCTGTGTCTTGGTTTAGGAAGACAGGTATCTGCTAGGTAAAATTACAATCAGAGGCTCTTTGGCAAAGATTTGGGAAATAGGAATAGCAGTTCTTTACTAGTATGTAATACAAAGCAAACAAACACAAAAAAAACCTCCCCCCCCACCAAACAACTACAGCATTAATGACAAACGACAACAGTACCAAGAACCTTGAGGGCTTTGTTTCACAAAACCCAGGGCAGGTTTGGTTTCGGTGTCCCTGCAGGATCCTCAGAGCACCAAGCTGGAACAGTGGAAAAGTCCGGGCTGGTAGCTAGGATGGCAGGGGTGTCCCGGCAGGCAGGGGCAGGATGTCCCGGCAGCGCAGGGGGTGCAGGGTCACGCTGCAGCAAGAGGAGCAGCGCCGAAGAAGCTCGAAGGCGAGGCAGAAAGCGCCCAGCTTCTCCTCGGCGTGCTTTGCGGCGGCTGAGATCCTCGAGGAGCGGCCGACACGCGTCTCCCGAACGCCGGAAGCAGAAAGCACGCAGCTGCCTCAAGCTGTGTCTTTTACCTGCGTTATCTCCCCCTTCCACCTTTTGTCCATCTCTTTGTTTCAGCCAAGCACTCTCAAGTATCCAACACCCGGTCCCCCATGGCAACCGTGGGGAAAAATTCCCCAGAGAAAGAAGGAACAAACCCAACCCCCAACAAGCTGGAAGCCTGGCTTCCCGTGGAGCGCCAAAGGCCTCCTACAAACTGACATCAGGCACCTGGGCAGCTGACATTACTTACCCCGGGAAGCAGGCCATCCTTTGTGCACAACTCCCTCTGCCTAGCAACCGGCCTCGGCCACCTACAATCCCGAAAGAAACAGGATTTCTTCTAGATGCAAGCTGCCACATGTTGGAAGCCTGGCTTCCCTTGGAGGGCCAAAGGACTCCTACAAACTGACATCAGGCACCTGGGCAGCTGACTTTACTTACCCCTGGGAAAAGGCCATCCTTTGTGTCCAACTCTGTGTGTCGAGAACCCAGGCTAGGACACCTACAATCCCGAACGGAACAGGATTTCTTCCAGATGCACGCTGCCACAAGTTGGAAGCCCGGCATCCCATGGAGGGCCAAAGGCCTCCGACAAACTGAAAGCAGGTATCTGGCTAGGTGACTTTACTTACTCCTTCAAGCAGGCCATCCTTTGTGCCCAACTCCCTCTGCCGGGCACCCGGACTCGGCACCTACAATCCCGAACCTAACAGGATTTCTTCCAGATGCAAGCTGCACAAGCTGGAAGGCTGGCTTCTCTTGGCGGGCCAAAAGACTCCTATAAACTGACATCAGGCGCCTGGGTAGGGGACTTTACTTACCCCTGGAAACAGGCCATCCTTTGTGCCCATCTCCCTCTGCCGGGCACATGGCCTCGGCCACCTACAATCCCGAACGGAACAGGATTTCTTCCAGATGCAAGCTGCCACAAACAGGACGCCTGGCTTTCGGTCGAGGGCTAAAGGCCTCTTATAAACTGACATCAGGCAGCTGGGCAGCTGACTTTACTTACCCCTGGAAAGAAGCACTCCTTTGAGACCAACTTTTTTTGGCGGGCACACGGCCCCGACATCTACAATCCCGAACAGAACAGGATTTGTTCCAGATGCAAGCTGCCACAAGTTGGAAGCCTGGCTTCCCGTGGAGGGCAAAGGCCTCCTCCAAACTGACATCAGGCGCCTGGGCATGTGACTTTACTTAGCCCTGGAAGCAAGCAATCCTTTGTGCCTAACTCCGTGTGGCGGGAACCCGGCTTCGGACACCTACAATCCTGAACGGAACAGGATTTCTTCCAGATGCAAGCTGCCACAAGCTGGAAGCCTGGCTTAACTTGGAGGACCAAAGGCCTCCTACAAACTGAAATCAGGCACCTGAGTAGGTGACTTTATTTACCCCTGGAATCAGGCCATCCTTTGTGCCCATCACCCTCTGCCGGGCACATGGCCTCGGCCACCTACAATCTTGAACAGAACAGGATTTCTTCCAGATGCAAGCTGCCACAAGCTGGAAGCCTGGCTTCCCATGGAGGACCAAAGGCTGCTACAAACTGACATCAGGCACCTGGGCAGCTGACTTTACTTACCCCGGGAAGCAGGCCATCCCTTTTTCCCAACTCACTTAACCAGGCACCCGGCCTCAGCCACGTACAATCCCGAACGGAACAGGATTTCTTCCAGATTGAAGCTGCTATAAAACAGGAAGTCTGGCTTTCAGTCGAGGGCTAAAGGCCACTTATAAACTGACATCAGGCACCTGGGTAGCTGACTTTACTTACCCCTGGAAAGAAGCCCTCCTTTGAGACCAACTTTGTGTGGCGGGCACACGCCCCGACATCTACAATGCCGAACGGAACAGGATTTCTTCCAGATGCAAGCTGCCACAAGCTGGAAGGCTGGCTTCCCTTGGAGGGCCAAAGGCCACCTACGAACTGACATCAGGCACGTGGACAGGAGATTTAACCAACCCCTGGAAACAAGCCATCCTTTGTGCCAAACTCCCTCGGACAGGCACCCGGCCTCGGCCACCTACAATCCCGAACGCAACAGGATTTCTTCCAGATGGAAGCTGCCAAAAACTGGAAGCCTGGCTTCCCTTGGAGGGCCAAAGGCCTCCTACAAACTGTCATCAGGCACCTGGGCAGCTGACTTTACTTACCCCTGGAAACAGGACATCCTTTGTGCCCAACTCCCTCTGCCGGGCACCCGGCCTTGGCCACCTACAATCTTGAACGGAACAGGATTTCTTCCAGATCCAACCTGCCACAAGCTGGAAGCCTGGCTTGTCTTGGAGGGCCAAAGGCCTCCGACAAACTGACATCAGGCACCTGGGGAGCTGACTTTACTTAACCCTGGAAAGAGGCCATCCATTGCGACCAACTCCCTCGGCCAGGCACCTGGCCTCGGACACCTACAATCCCGAACAGAACAGGATTTCAACCAGATGCAAGCTGCCACAAGCTGGAAGGCTGGCTTCCCTTGGAGGGCCAAAGGCCTGCTACAAACTGACATCAGGCACCTTGGCAGCTGACTTTACTTACCCCTGGAAAGGGGCAATCCTTTGTGCCCAACTACCTCTGCCGGGCACCCGGCCTCGGCCACCTACATTCCTGAACGGAACAGGATTTCTTCCAGATGCAAGCTGCCACAAGTTGGAAGGCTGGCTTCCCTTGGAGGGCCAAAGGCCTCCTACAAACTGACATCAGGCACGTGGGCAGCTGACTTTACTTACCCCTGGAAACAGGCCATCACTTGTGCTCAACTCCCTCTGCCGGGCACCAGGCCTCGACCACCTACAATCCCGAACGGAACAGGATTTCATCCAGATGCAAGCTGCCAAAAGCTGGAAGTCTAGCTTCCCTTGCAAGGCCAATAGCCTCCGACCAACTGACATCAGGCACCTGGGCAGCTGACTTTACTTACCCCTGAAAACAGGTTATCTTTTGTGCCCAACTCCCTCTGCCGGGCACCCGGCCTCGACCACATACAATCCCGAACAGAACAGGATTTCTTCCAGATGCAAGCTGCCACAACCTGGAAGCCTGGCTTCTCTTAGAGAACCAAAGGCCTCCTACAAACTGACATCAGGCACCTGGGCAGCTGACTTTACTTACCCCTGGTAAAAGGCCATCATTTGTGCCCAACTCCCTCTGCCGGGCACCCGGCCTCGGCCACCGACAATCCCGAACGGAACAGGATTTCTTCCAGATGCAAGCTGCCACAAGTTGGAAGCCCGGATTCCCTTAGAGGGCCAAAGGCCTCCTACAAACTGACATCAGTTATCTGGGTAGGTGACTTTACTTACCCCTGGAATCAGGCCATCCTTTGTGCCCAACTCCCTCTGCCTGGCACCCGGCCTCAGCCACCTACAATCTTGAACAGAACAGGATTTCTTCCAGACGCAAGCTGCCACAAGCTGGAATCCTGGTTTCCCGTGGAGGGCCAAAGGCCTCCTACAAACTGACATCAGGCACTTGGGCAGGTGAGTATACTTACCCCTGGAAACGGGCCATCCTTTGTGCCCAACTCCATCTGCCGGGTACCCGGCCTCGGCCACCTACAATCCCGAACGGAACAGAATTCTTCCAGATGCAAGCTGGCACAAGTTGGAAGCCCAGCTTCCCTTGGAGGGCGAAAAGCCTCCTACAAACTGACATTGGGCACCTGGGCAGCTGACTTTACTTATCCCTGGAAACAGGCCATCCTTTGTGCCCAACTCCCTCTGCGGGGCACCCGGCCTCGGCCACCGACAATCCCGAACGGAACAGGATTTCTTCAAGATGCAAGCTGCCACAAGTTGGAAGCCCGGCTTCCCTTGGAGGCTTAAAGGCCTCCTACAAACTGACATCAGGTATCTGGCTAGGTGACTTTACTTACCCCTGGAAGCAGGCCATCCTTTGTGCCCAACTCCCTCTGCTGGGCACCCGGCCTCAGCCACCTACAATCTTGAACGGAACAGGATTTCTTCCAGATGCAAGCTGCCACAAAGTGGAAGCCTGACTTCTCTTGGAGGGCCAAAGGCCTCCTACAAACGGACATCAGGCACGTGGGCAGCTGACTTTACTTACCCCTGGAAACAGGCCATCCTTTGTGCCCAACTCCCCCTGCCGGGCACCCGGCCTCGGCCACCTACAATCCCGAACGGAACAGGATTTCTTCCAGATGCAAGCTGCTACAATTTGGAAGCCTGGCTTACCGTAGAGGGCCAAAGGCCTCCTACAAACTGACATCAGGCACCTGGGCAGCTGACTTTACTTACCCCTGAACACAGGTTATCTTTTGTGCCCAACTCCCTCTGCCGGGCACCCGGCCTCGACCACATACAATCCCGAACAGAACAGGATTTCTTCCAGATGCAAGCTGCCACAAGCTGGAAGCCTGGCTTCCCATGGAGGGCCAAAGGCCTGCTACAAACTGACATCAGGCACCTGGGCAGCTGACTTTACTTACCCCTGGAAACAGGCCATCCTTTGTGCCCAACTCCCCCTGCCGGGCACCCGGCCTCGGCCACCTACAATCCCGAACGGAACAGGATTTCTTCCAGATGCAAGCTGCTGCAAGTTGGAAGCCTGGCTTCCCGTAGAGGGCCAAAGGCCTCGACAAACTGACATCAGGCACCTGGGCAGCTGACTTTACTTACCCCTGAACACAGGTTATCTTTTGTGCCCAACTCCCTCTGCCGGGCACCCGGCCTCGACCACATACAATCCCGAACAGAACAGGATTTCTTCCAGATGCAAGCTGCCACAACCTGGAAGCCTGGCTTCTCTTAGAGAACCAAAGGCCTTTTACAAACTGACATCAGGCACCTGGGGAGCTGACTTTACTTACCCCTGGTAAAAGGCCATCCTTTGTGCCCAACTCCCTCTGCCGGGCACCCGGCCTCGGCCACCGACAATCCCGAACGGAACAGGATTTCTTGCAGATGCAAGCTGCCACAAGTTGGAAGCCCGGCTTCCCTTGGAGGTCCAAAGGCGTCCTACAAACTGACATCAGTTATCTGGGTAGGTGACTTTACTTACCCCTGGAATCAGGCCATCCTTTGTGCCCAACTCCCTCTGCCCGGCACCCGGCCTCAGCCACCTACAATCTTGAACAGAACAGGATTTCTTCCAGATGCAAGCTGCCACAAGTTGGAAGCCCAGCTTCCCTTGGAGGGCGAAGGGCCTCCTACAAACTGACATTGGGCACCTGGGCAGCTGACTTTACATACCCCTGGAAACAGGCCATCCTTTGTGCCCAACTCCCTCTGCGGGGCACCCGGCCTCGGCCACCTACAATCCCAAACGGAACAGGATTTCTTCCAGGTTAAAGCTGCCACAAACTGGAAGCCTGGCTTCCCTTGGAGGGCCAAAGGCCTCCTATCAACAGACATCAGGTATCTGGGTAGGTGACTTTACTTACCCCTGGAAACAGGCCATCCTTTGTGCCCATCTCTCTCTGCCGGGCACATGGCCTCGGCCACCTACAATCCCGAACGGAACAGGATTTCTTCCAGATGCAAGCTGCCACAAACAGGACGCCTGGCTTTCGGTCGAGGGCTAAAGGCCTCTTATAAACTGACATCAGGCAGCTGGGCAGCTGACTTTACTTACCCCTGGAAAGAAGCACTCCTTTGAGACCAACTTTTTTTGGCGGGCACACGGCCCCGACATCTACATTCCTGAACGGAACAGGATTTGTTCCAGATGCAAGCTGCCACAAGTTGGAAGCTTGGCTTCCCGTGGAGGGCCAAAGGCCTCCTCCAAACTGACATCAGGCGCCTGGGCATGTGACTTTACTTACCCCTGGAAGCAAGCAATCCTTTGTGCCTAACTCCGTGTGGCGGGAACCCGGCTTCGGACACCTACAATCCTGAACGGAACAGGATTTCTTCCAGATGCAAGCTGCCACAAGCTGGAAGCCTGGCTTAACTTGGAGGACCAAAGTCCTAATAAAAACTGACATCAGGCACCTGGGCAGGTGACTCCACTAACCCCTGGAAACACGCCATTCTTTTGTACCCTACTCCCTGTGGAGGGCTCTTGGCCACGGGCACCTACAATTCCAAACGAAACAGGATTTCCTCGAGGTTAAAGATGCCACAAACTGGATGGCTGGCTTCCCTTGGAGGGCCAAAGGCCTCCTACAAACGGACATCAGGCACGTGGGCAGCTGACTTTACTTACCCCTGGAAACAGGCCAGCCTTTGTGCCCAACTCCCTCTGCCGGGCACCCGGCCTCGGCCACCTACAATCCCGAACGGAACAGGATTTCTTCCAGATGCAAGCTGCCACAAGCTGGAAGCCTGGCTTCTCTTGGAGGACCAAAGGCCTCCTACAAACTGACATCAGGCACCTGGACAGCTGACTTTACTTACCCCTGGAAAAAGGCCATCCTTTGTGCCCCACTCCGTGTGGCGGGAACCCAGCATAGGACACCTACAATCCCGAACGGAACAGGATTTCTTCCAGATGCAAGCTGCCACAAGCTGGAAGCCTTCCTTCCCTTGGAGGGCCAGAGGCCTCCTACAAACTGACATCAGGTATCTGGGTAGGTGACTTTACTTACCCCTGGAATCAGGCCATCCTTTGTGCCCAACACCCTCTGCCGGGCACTCGGCCTCGGCCACCTACAATCTTGAACAGAACAGGATTTCTTCCAGATGCAAGCTGCACATGCTGGAAGCCTGGCCTCACGTGGAGCGCCAAAGGCCTCCTACAAACTGACATCAGGCACCTGGGCAGCTGACTTTACCTACCCCGGGAAGCAGGCCATCCTTTGTGCACAACTCCCTCTGCCTAGCACCCGGCATCGGCCACTTACAATCCCGAACGGAACAAGATTTCTTCCAGATGCAAGCTGCCACAAGCTGGAAGGCTGGCTTCCCTTGGAGGGCCAAAGGCCTCCTACGAACTGACATCAGGCACGTGGACATGAGACTTTACTTACCCCTGGAAACAGGCCATCCTTTGTGCCCAACTCAGTCGGCCAGGCACACGGCCTCGGCCACTTGCAATCCCGAACGCAACAGGATTTCTTCCAGATGGAAGCTGCCAAAAACTGGAAGCCTGGCTTCCCTTGGACGGCCAAAGGCCTCCTACAAACTGACATCAGGCACCTGGGCAGCTGACTTTACTTACCCCTGGAAACAGGCCATCCTTTGTGCCCAACTCCCTCTGCAGGGCACCCGACCTCGGCCACCTACAATCCAGAACGGAACAGGATTCTTCCAGATGCAAGCTGCCACAAGTTCTAAGCCCGGCATCCCTTGGAGGGCCAAAGGCCTCCTACAAACTGACATCAGGTATCTGGCTAGGTGACTTTACTTACCCCTGGAAGCAGGCCATCATTTGTGCCCAACACCCTCTGCCGGGTATCCGGACTCGGCCAGCAACAATCCCAAACGGAACAGGATTTCTTCCAGATGCAAGCTGCCACAAGCTCAAAGCCTGGCGTCACTTGGAGGGCCAAAGGCCTCCTTCAAAGTGACATCAGGCGACTGGGCAGCTGACTTTACTTTCCCCTGGAAGCAAGCAATCCTTTGTGCCCAACTCCCACTGCCGGGCACCCGGCCTCGGCCACCTACAATCCCGAACGGTACAGGATTTCTTCCAGATGCAAGCTGCCACAAGCTGGAAGCCTGGCTTCCCGTGGAGGGCCAAAGGCCTCCTACAAACTGACATCAGGCACCTTGGTAGGTTACTTTACTTACCCCTGGAAGCAGGCAAACCTTTGTGCGTAACCCCCTCTGCCAGGCACCAGGCCTCGGCCACCTACAATCCCGAAAGGAACAGGATTTCTTCCAGATGCAGACTGCTTTAAACAGGAACACTGGAATCCCTTGGAGGGCCAATAGCCTTTGGCCAACTGGCATCAGGCACCTGGGCTGGTGACTATACTTACCCCTGAACACAGGCCATCTTTTGTGCCCAACTCCCTCTGCTGGGCACCCGGCCTCGACCACAAACAGTCTTGAACAGAGCAGCATTTCTTCCAGATGCAAGCTGCCACAAGTTGGAAGCTTGGCTTCCCTAGGAGGGCCAGCGGCCTTCTACAAGCTGACATCAGGCACCTGGGCAGCTGACTTTACTTACCCCTGGAAACAGGCCATCCTTTCTGCCCAACTCCCTCTGCCAGGCATCCGGCCTCGACCACCTACAGTCCCGAACCAAACAGGATTTCTTCCAGATGCAAGCTGCCACAAACAGGAAGCCTGACTTTCCGTCGAGGGCTAAAGGTCTCTTACAAACTGAGATCAGGCACCTGGGCAGCTGACTTTGCTTACCCCATGAAAAAGGCCATCATTTGTGCCCAACTCCGTGTGGCGGGAACCCAGCCTAGGACACCTACAATCCCGAACGGAACAGGATTTCTTCCAGATGCAAGCTGCCACAAGCTGGAAGCCTGGCTTCTCTTGGAGGGCCCAGGGCCTCGTTCAATTGACATCAGGTGTCTGGGTAGGTGACTTTACTTACCCCGGGAATCAGGCCAACCTTTGTGCCCATCACCCTCTGCCGGGCACCCGGCCTCGGCCACCTACAATCTTGAACATAAAAGGATTTCTTCCAGATGCAAGCGGCCAGAAGCTGTGTCTTGGTTTAGGAAGACAGGTATCTGCTAGGTAAAATTACAATCAGAGGCTCTTTGGCAAAGATTTGGGAAATAGGAATAGCAGTTCTTTACTAGTATGTAATACAAAGCAAACAAACACAAAAAAACCTCCCCCCCCACCAAACAACTACAGCATTAATGACAAACGACAACAGTACCAAGAACCTTGAGGGCTTTGTTTCACAAAACCCAGGGCAGTTTGGTTTCGGTGTCCCTGCAGGATCCTCAGAGCACCAAGCTGGAACAGTGGAAAAGTCCCGGGCTGGTAGCTAGGATGGCAGGGTGTCCCGGCAGGCAGGGGCAGGATGTCCCGGCAGCGCAGGGGGTGCAGGGTCACGCTGCAGCAAGAGGAGCAGCGCCGAAGAAGCTCGAAGGCGAGGCAGAAAGCGCCCAGCTTCTCCTCGGCGTGCTTTGCGGCGGCTGAGATCCTCGAGGAGCGGCCGACACGCGTCTCCCGAACGCCGGAAGCAGAAAAGCACGCAGCTGCCTCAAGCTGTGTCTTTTACCTGCGTTATCTCCCCCTTCCACCTTTTGTCCATCTCTTTGTTTCAGCCAAGCACTCTCAAGTATCCAACACCCGGTCCCCATGGCAACCCGTGGGGAAAAATTCCCCAGAGAAAGAAGGAACAAACCCAACCCCCAACAAGCTGGAAGCCTGGCTTCCCGTGGAGCGCCAAAGGCCTCCTACAAACTGACATCAGGCACCTGGGCAGCTGACATTACTTACCCCGGGAAGCAGGCCATCCTTTGTGCACAACTCCCTCTGCCTAGCACCCGGCCTCGGCCACCTACAATCCCGAAAGAAACAGGATTTCTTCTAGATGCAAGCTGCCACATGTTGGAAGCCTGGCTTCCCTTGGAGGGCCAAAGGACTCCTACAAACTGACATCAGGCACCTGGGCAGCTGACTTTACTTACCCCTGGGAAAAGGCCATCCTTTGTGTCCAACTCTGTGTGTCGAGAACCCAGGCTAGGACACCTACAATCCCGAACGGAACAGGATTTCTTCCAGATGCACGCTGCCACAAGTTGGAAGCCCGGCATCCCATGGAGGGCCAAAGGCCTCCGACAAACTGAAAGCAGGTATCTGGCTAGGTGACTTTACTTACTCCTTCAAGCAGGCCATCCTTTGTGCCCAACTCCCTCTGCCGGGCACCCGGACTCGGCCACCTACAATCCCGAACCTAACAGGATTTCTTCCAGATGAAAGCTGCACAAGCTGGAAGGCTGGCTTCTCTTGGCGGGCCAAAAGACTCCTATAAACTGACATCAGGCACCTGGGCAGCTGACTTTACTTACCCCTGGAAACAGGCCATCCTTTGTGCCCAACTCCCTCTGCAGGGCACCCGGCCTCGGCCACCTACAATCTTGAACGGAACAGGATATCTTTCAGATGCAAGCTGCCACAAGTTGGAAGCCCGGCTTACCTTGGAGGCTTAAAGGCCTCCTACAAACTGACCTCAGGTATCTGGGTAGGTGACTTTACTTACACCTGGATGCAGGCCATTATTGTGCCCAACACCCTCTGCCGGGCACCCGGCCTCGGCGACCTACAATCCCGAACGGAACAGGATTTCTTCCAGATGCAAGCTGCCACAAGCAGGAAGGCTGGCTTCCCTTGGAGGGCCAAAGGCCTCCTACAAACTGACATCAGGCACCTAGGCAGCTGACTTTACTTGCCCCTGGAAACAGGCCATCATTTGTGCCCAACTCCTTGTGCCGGGCACCAGGCCACGGACACCTACAATGCCGAACGGAACAGGATTTCTTCCAGATGCAAGCAGCAACAAGCTGGAAAACTGGCTTCCGTTGGAGGGCCAAAGGCCACCTACAAACTGACATCAGGCACCTGGGCAGCTGACTTTACTTACCCCTGGAAACAGGCCATCCTTTGTGCCCAACTCTCTCTGCTGGGAACCCAGCCTCGGCCACCTACAATCCCGAAGGGAACAGCTTTTCTTCCAGATGTAAGCTGCTACAGGCTGGAAGCCCGGCTTTCCTTGGAGGGCCATAAGTCTCCTACAAACTGACATCAAACACGTGGGCAGGTGACTTTACTTACACCTGGAAACAGGCCATCCTTTGTGCCCAATCCCTCGGCCGGGCACCCGGCCTCGGACACCTACAATCCCGAACGGAACAGGATTTCTTCCAGATGCAAGCTGCCGCAAGTTGGAAGCCTGGCTTCCCGTGGAAGGCCAAAGGCCACTTATAAACTGACATCAGGCACCTGGGTAGCTGACTTTACTTACCCCTGGAAAGAAGCCCTCCTTTGAGACCAACTTTGTGTGGCGGGCACACGGCCCCGACATCTACAATGCCGAACGGAACAGGATTTCTTCCAGATGCAAGCTGCCACAAGCTGGAAGGCTGGCTTCCCTTGGAGGGCCAAAGGCCACCTACGAACTGACATCAGGCACGTGGACAGGAGACTTAACCAACCCCTGGAAACAGGCCATCCTTTGTGCCCAACTCCCTCGGCCAGGCACCCGGCCTCGGCCACCTACAATCCCGAATGCAACAGGATTTCTTCCAGATGGAAGCTGCCAAAAACTGGAAGCCTGGCTTCCCTTGGAGGGCCAAAGGCCTCCTACAAACTGTCATCAGGCACCTGGGCAGCTGAATTTACTTACCCCTGGAAACAGGACATCCTTTGTGCCCAACTCCCTCTGCCGGGCACCCGGCCTCGGCCACCTACAATCTTGAACGGAACAGGATTTCTTCCAGATCCAACCTGCCACAAGCTGGAATCCTGGCTTGTCTTGGAGGGCCAAAGGCCTCCTACAAACTGACATCAGGCACCTGGGCAGCTGACTTTATTTACCCCTGGAAATAGGCCATCATTTGTGCCCAACTCCCTCTGCGGGGCACCCGGCCTCGGCCATCGACAATCTTGAACGGAACAGGATTTCTTCCAGATGCAAGCTGCCGCAAGTTGGAAGCCTGGCTTCCCGTGGAGGGCCAAAGGCCTCCTACAAACTGACATCAGGCACCTGGGGAGCTGACTTTACTAACTCCTGGAAACAGGCCATCCTTTGTGCCCAACTCCCTCTGCCAGGCACCCGGCCTCGGCCACCTACATTCCTGAACCGAACGGGATTTCTTCCAGATGCAAGCTGCCACAAGTTGGAAGGCTGTCTTCCCTTGGAGGGACAAAGGCCTCCTACAAACTGACATCAGGCACCTGGGCAGCTGACTTTACTTACCCCTGGAAACAGGCCATCCTTTGTGCCCAAGTCCCTCTGCCGGGCACCTGGCCTCGGCCACCGACAGTCCCGAACGGAACAGGATTTCTTCCAGATGCAAGCTGCCACAAGTTGGAAGCCCGGCTACCCTTGGAGGGCCAAAGGCCTCCTACAAACTGACATCAGGCACCTGGGGAGCTGACTTTACTTACCTCTGGAAAGAGGCCATCCATTGCGACCAACTCCCTCGGCCAGGCACCTGGCCTCGGACACCTACAATCCCGAACAGAACAGGATTTCTACCAGATGCAAGCTGCCACAAGCTGGAAGGCTGGCTTCCCATGGAGGGCCAAAGGCCTGCTACAAACTGACATCAGGCACCTGGGCAGCTGACTTTACTTACCCCTGGAAAGAGGCAATCCTTTGTGCCCAACTACCTCTGCCGGGCACCAGGCCTCTGCCACCTACATTCCTGAACGGAACAGGATTTCATCCAGATGCAAGCTGCCAAAAGCTGGAAGTCTAGCTTCCCTTGCAAGGCCAATAGCCTCCGAGCAACTGACATCAGGCACCTCGGCAGCTGACTTTACTTACCCCTGAACACAGGTTATCTTTTGTGCCCAACTCCCTCTGCCGGGCACCCGGCCTCGACCACATACAATCCCGAACAGAACAGGATTTCTTCCAGATGCAAGCTGCCACAACCTGGAAGCCTGACTTCTCTTGGAGAAACAAAGGCCTTTTACAAACTGACATCAGGCACCTGGGCAGCTGACTTTACTTACCCCTGGTAAAAGGCCATCATTTGTGCCCAACTCCCTCTGCCAGGCACCCGGCCTCAGCCACCTACAATCTTGAACAGAACAGGATTTCTTCCAGACGCAAGCTGCCACAAGCTGAAATCCTGGTTTCCCGTGGAGGGCCAAAGGCCTCCTACAAACTGACATCAGGCACCTGGGCAGCTGACTTTACTTACCCCTGGTAAAAGGCCATCTTTTGTGCCCAACTCCATCTGCCGGGTACCCGGCCTCGGCCACCTACAATCCCGAACGGAACAGAATTCTTCCAGATGCAAGCTGCCACAAGTTGGAAGCCCAGATTCCCTTGGAGGGCGAAGGGCCTCCTACAAACTGACATTGGGCACCTGGGCAGCTCACTTTACTTATCCCTGGAAACAGGCCATCCTTTGTGCCCAACTCCCTCTGCGGGGCACCCGGCCTCGGCCACCGACAATCCCGAACGGAACAGGATTTCTTCCAGATGCAAGCTGCCACAAGTTGGAAGCCCGGCTTCCCTTGGAGGCTTAAAGGCCTCCTACAAACTGACATCAGGTATCTGGCTAGGTGATATTACTTACCCCTGGAAGCAGGCCATCCTTTGTGCCCAACTCCCTCTGCTGGGCACCCGGCCTCAGCCACCTACAATCTTGAACGGAACAGGATTTCTTCCAGATGCAAGCTGCCATAAGCTGGAAGCCTGGCTTCTCTTGGAGGGCCAAAGGCCTCCTACAAACTGACATCAGGCACCCGGGCCGCTGACTTTATTAACCCCTGGAAACAGGCCATCATTTGTGCCCAAATCCCTCTGCGGGGCATCCAGCCTCGGCCACCGACAATCTTGAACAGAACAGGATTTGTTCCAGATGCAAGCTGCCACAAGTTGGAAGCCCGGCTTCCCTTGGAAGCTTAAGGGCCTCCTACAAACTGACATCAGGTATCTGGCTAGGTGACTTTACTTACCCCTGGAAGCAGGCCATCATTTGTGCCCAACACCCTCTGCCGGGCACCTGGCATCGGCCACCTACAATCCCGAACGGAACAGGATTTCTTCCAGATGCAAGCAGCCACAAGCTGGAAGCCTGGCTTCCCTTGGAGGGCCAAAGGCCTCCTACAAACGAACATCAGGCACGTGGGCAGCTTACTTTACTTACCCCTGGAAACAGGCCATCCTTTGTGCCCAACTCCCCCTGCCGGGCACCCGGCCTCGGCCACCTAGAATCCCGAACGGAACAGGATTTCTTCCAGATGCAAGCTGGCACAAGTTGGAAGCCCAGCTTCCCTTGGAGGGCGAAAAGCCTCCTACAAACTGACATTGGGCACCTGGGCAGCTGACTTTACTTATCCCTGGAAACAGGCCATCCTTTGTGCCCAACTCCCTCTGCGGGGCACCCGGCCTCGGCCACCGACAATCCCGAACGGAACAGGATTTCTTCCAGATGCAAGCTGCCACAAGTTGGAAGCCCGGCTTCCCTTGGAGGCTTAAAGGCCTCCTACAAACTGACATCAGGTATCTGGCTAGGTGACTTTACTTACCCCTGGAAGCAGGCCATCCTTTGTGCCCAACTCCCTCTGCTGGGCACCCGGCCTCAGCCACCTACAATCTTGAACGGAACAGGATTTCTTCCAGATGCAAGCTGCCACAAAGTGGAAGCCTGACTTCTCTTGGAGGGCCAAAGGCCTCCTACAAACTGACATCAGGCACGTGGGCAGCTGACTTTACTTACCCCTGGAAACAGGCCATCATTTGTGCCCAACTCCCTCTGCGGGGCACCCGGCCTCGGCCATCGACAATCTTGAACGGAACAGGATTTCTTCCAGATGCAAGCTGCCGCAAGTTGGAAGCCTGGCTTCCCGTGGAGGGCCAAAGGCCTCCTACAAACTGACATCAGGCACCTGGGGAGCTGACTTTACTAACTCCTGGAAACAGGCCATCCTTTGTGCCCAACTCCCTCTGCCAGGCACCCGGCCTCGGCCACCTACATTCCTGAACCGAACGGGATTTCTTCCAGATGCAAGCTGCCACAAGTTGGAAGGCTGTCTTCCCTTGGAGGGACAAAGGCCTCCTACAAACTGACATCAGGCACCTGGGCAGCTGACTTTACTTACCCCTGGAAACAGGCCATCCTTTGTGCCCAAGTCCCTCTGCCGGGCACCTGGCCTCGGCCACCGACAGTCCCGAACGGAACAGGATTTCTTCCAGATGCAAGCTGCCACAAGTTGGAAGCCCGGCTACCCTTGGAGGGCCAAAGGCCTCCTACAAACTGACATCAGGCACCTGGGGAGCTGACTTTACTTACCTCTGGAAAGAGGCCATCCATTGCGACCAACTCCCTCGGCCAGGCACCTGGCCTCGGACACCTACAATCCCGAACAGAACAGGATTTCTACCAGATGCAAGCTGCCACAAGCTGGAAGGCTGGCTTCCCATGGAGGGCCAAAGGCCTGCTACAAACTGACATCAGGCACCTGGGCAGCTGACTTTACTTACCCCTGGAAAGAGGCAATCCTTTGTGCCCAACTACCTCTGCCGGGCACCAGGCCTCTGCCACCTACATTCCTGAACGGAACAGGATTTCATCCAGATGCAAGCTGCCAAAAGCTGGAAGTCTAGCTTCCCTTGCAAGGCCAATAGCCTCCGACCAACTGACATCAGGCACCTCGGCAGCTGACTTTACTTACCCCTGAACACAGGTTATCTTTTGTGCCCAACTCCCTCTGCCGGGCACCCGGCCTCGACCACATACAATCCCGAACAGAACAGGATTTCTTCCAGATGCAAGCTGCCACAACCTGGAAGCCTGACTTCTCTTGGAGAAACAAAGGCCTTTTACAAACTGACATCAGGCACCTGGGCAGCTGACTTTACTTACCCCTGGTAAAAGGCCATCATTTGTGCCCAACTCCCTCTGCCAGGCACCCGGCCTCAGCCACCTACAATCTTGAACAGAACAGGATTTCTTCCAGACGCAAGCTGCCACAAGCTGAAATCCTGGTTTCCCGTGGAGGGCCAAAGGCCTCCTACAAACTGACATCAGGCACTTGGGCAGGTGAGTATACTTACCCCTGGAAACGGGCCATCCTTTGTGCCCAACTCCATCTGCCGGGTACCCGGCCTCGGCCACCTACAATCCCGAACGGAACAGAATTCTTCCAGATGCAAGCTGCCACAAGTTGGAAGCCCAGATTCCCTTGGAGGGCGAAGGGCCTCCTACAAACTGACATTGGGCACCTGGGCAGCTCACTTTACTTATCCCTGGAAGCAGGCCATCCTTTGTGCCCAACTCCCTCTGCGGGGCACCCGGCCTCGGCCACCGACAATCCCGAACGGAACAGGATTTCTTCCAGATGCAAGCTGCCACAAGTTGGAAGCCCGGCTTCCCTTGGAGGCTTAAAGGCCTCCTACAAACTGACATCAGGTATCTGGCTAGGTGATATTACTTACCCCTGGAAGCAGGCCATCCTTTGTGCCCAACTCCCTCTGCTGGGCACCCGGCCTCAGCCACCTACAATCTTGAACGGAACAGGATTTCTTCCAGATGCAAGCTGCCATAAGCTGGAAGCCTGGCTTCTCTTGGAGGGCCAAAGGCCTCCTACAAACTGACATCAGGCACCCGGGCCGCTGACTATATTAACCCCTGGAAACAGGCCATCATTTGTGCCCAAATCCCTCTGCGGGGCATCCAGCCTCGGCCACCGACAATCTTGAACAGAACAGGATTTCTTCCAGATGCAAGCTGCCACAAGTTGGAAGCCCGGCTTCCCTTGGAAGCTTAAGGGCCTCCTACAAACTGACATCAGGTATCTGGCTAGGTGACTTTACTTACCCCTGGAAGCAGGCCGTCATTTGTGCCCAACACCCTCTGCCGGGCACCTGGCATCGGCCACCTACAATCCCGAACGGAACAGGATTTCTTCCAGATGCAAGCAGCCACAAGCTGGAAGCCTGGCTTCCCTTGGAGGGCCAAAGGCCTCCTACAAACGGACATCAGGCACGTGGGCAGCTGACTTTACTTACCCCTAAAAACAGGCCATCCTTTGTGCCCAACTCCCCCTGCCGGGCACCCGGCCTCGGCCACCTAAAATCCCGAACGGAACAGGATTTCTTCCAGATGCAAGCTGGCACAAGTTGGAAGCCCAGCTTCCCTTGGAGGGCGAAAAGCCTCCTACAAACTGACATTGGGCACCTGGGCAGCTGACTTTACTTATCCCTGGAAACAGGCCATCCTTTGTGCCCAACTCCCTCTGCGGGGCACCCGGCCTCGGCCACCGACAATCCCGAACGGAACAGGATTTCTTCCAGATGCAAGCTGCCGCAAGTTGGAAGCCTGGCTTCCCGTGGAGGGCCAAAGGCCTCCTACAAACTGACATCAGGCACCTGGGGAGCTGACTTTACTAACTCCTGGAAACAGGCCATCCTTTGTGCCCAACTCCCTCTGCCAGGCACCCGGCCTCGGCCACCTACATTCCTGAACCGAACGGGATTTCTTCCAGATGCAAGCTGCCACAAGTTGGAAGGCTGTCTTCCCTTGGAGGGACAAAGGCCTCCTACAAACTGACATCAGGCACCTGGGCAGCTGACTTTACTTACCCCTGGAAACAGGCCATCCTTTGTGCCCAAGTCCCTCTGCCGGGCACCTGGCCTCGGCCACCGACAGTCCCGAACGGAACAGGATTTCTTCCAGATGCAAGCTGCCACAAGTTGGAAGCCCGGCTACCCTTGGAGGGCCAAAGGCCTCCTACAAACTGACATCAGGCACCTGGGGAGCTGACTTTACTTAACTCTGGAAAGAGGCCATCCATTGCGACCAACTCCCTCGGCCAGGCACCTGGCCTCGGACACCTACAATCCCGAACAGAACAGGATTTCTACCAGATGCAAGCTGCCACAAGCTGGAAGGCTGGCTTCCCATGGAGGGCCAAAGGCCTGCTACAAACTGACATCAGGCACCTGGGCAGCTGACTTTACTTACCCCTGGAAAGAGGCAATCCTTTGTGCCCAACTACCTCTGCCGGGCACCAGGCCTCTGCCACCTACATTCCTGAACGGAACAGGATTTCATCCAGATGCAAGCTGCCAAAAGCTGGAAGTCTAGCTTCCCTTGCAAGGCCAATAGCCTCCGACCAACTGACATCAGGCACCTCGGCAGCTGACTTTACTTACCCCTGAACACAGGTTATCTTTTGTGCCCAACTCCCTCTGCCGGGCACCCGGCCTCGACCACATACAATACCGAACAGAACAGGATTTCTTCCAGATGCAAGCTGCCACAACCTGGAAGCCTGACTTCTCTTGGAGAAACAAAGACCTTTTACAAACTGACATCAGGCACCTGGGCAGCTGACTTTACTTACCCCTGGTAAAAGGCCATCATTTGTGCCCAACTCCCTCTGCCAGGCACCCGGCCTCAGCCACCTACAATCTTGAACAGAACAGGATTTCTTCCAGACGCAAGCTGCCACAAGCTGAAATCCTGGTTTCCCGTGGAGGGCCAAAGGCCTCCTACAAACTGACATCAGGCACTTGGGCAGGTGAGTATACTTACCCCTGGAAACGGGCCATCCTTTGTGCCCAACTCCATCTGCCGGGTACCCGGCCTCGGCCACCTACAATCCCGAACGGAACAGAATTCTTCCAGATGCAAGCTGCCACAAGTTGGAAGCCCGGCTTCCCTTGGAGGCTTAAAGGCCTCCTACAAACTGACATCAGGTATCTGGCTAGGTGATATTACTTACCCCTGGAAGCAGGCCATCCTTTGTGCCCAACTCCCTCTGCTGGGCACCCGGCCTCAGCCACCTACAATCTTGAACGGAACAGGATTTCTTCCAGATGCAAGCTGCCATAAGCTGGAAGCCTGGCTTCTCTTGGAGGGCCAAAGGCCTCCTACAAACTGACATCAGGCACCCGGGCCGCTGACTTTATTAACCCCTGGAAACAGGCCATCATTTGTGCCCAAATCCCTCTGCGGGGCATCCAGCCTCGGCCACCGACAATCTTGAACAGAACAGGATTTCTTCCAGATGCAAGCTGCCACAAGTTGGAAGCCCGGCTTCCCTTGGAAGCTTAAGGGCCTCCTACAAACTGACATCAGGTATCTGGCTAGGTGACTTTACTTACCCCTGGAAGCAGGCCATCATTTGTGCCCAACACCCTCTGCCGGGCACCTGGCATCGGCCACCTACAATCCCGAACGGAACAGGATTTCTTCCAGATGCAAGCAGCCACAAGCTGGAAGCCTGGCTTCCCTTGGAGGGCCAAAGGCCTCCTACAAACGGACATCAGGCACGTGGGCAGCTGACTTTACTTACCCCTGGAAACAGGCCATCCTTTGTGCCCAACTCCCCCTGCCGGGCACCCGGCCTCGGCCACCTAGAATCCCGAACGGAACAGGATTTCTTCCAGATGCAAGCTGGCACAAGTTGGAAGCCCAGCTTCCCTTGGAGGGCGAAAAGCCTCCTACAAACTGACATTGGGCACCTGGGCAGCTGACTTTACTTATCCCTGGAAACAGGCCATCCTTTGTGCCCAACTCCCTCTGCGGGGCACCCGGCCTCGGCCACCGACAATCCCGAACGGAACAGGATTTCTTCCAGATGCAAGCTGCCACAAGTTGGAAGCCCGGCTTCCCTTGGAGGCTTAAAGGCCTCCTACAAACTGACATCAGGTATCTGGCTAGGTGACTTTACTTACCCCTGGAAGCAGGCCATCCTTTGTGCCCAACTCCCTCTGCTGGGCACCCGGCCTCAGCCACCTACAATCTTGAACGGAACAGGATTTCTTCCAGATGCAAGCTGCCACAAAGTGGAAGCCTGACTTCTCTTGGAGGGCCAAAGGCCTCCTACAAACGGACATCAGGCACGTGGGCAGCTGACTTTACTTACCCCTGGAAACAGGCCATCCTTTGTGCCCAACTCCCCCTGCCGGGCACCCGGCCTCGGCCACCTACAATCCCGAACGGAACAGGATTTCTTCCAGATGCAAGCTGCTACAATTTGGAAGCCTGGCTTACCGTAGAGGGCCAAAGGCCTCCTACAAACTGACATCAGGCACCTGGGCAGCTGACTTTACTTACCCCTGAACACAGGTTATCTTTTGTGCCCAACTCCCTCTGCCGGGCACCCGGCCTCGACCACATACAATCCCGAACAGAACAGGATTTCTTCCAGATGCAAGCTGCCACAACCTGGAAGCCTGGCTTCTCTTAGAGAACCAAAGGCCTTTTACAAACTGACATCAGGCACCTGGGGAGCTGACTTTACTTACCCCTGGTAAAAGGCCATCCTTTGTGCCCAACTCCCTCTGCCGGGCACCCGGCCTCGGCCACCGACAATCCCGAACGGAACAGGATTTCTTGCAGATGCAAGCTGCCACAAGTTGGAAGCCCGGCTTCCCTTGGAGGTCCAAAGGCGTCCTACAAACTGACATCAGTTATCTGGGTAGGTGACTTTACTTACCCCTGGAATCAGGCCATCCTTTGTGCCCAACTCCCTCTGCCCGGCACCCGGCCTCAGCCACCTACAATCTTGAACAGAACAGGATTTCTTCCAGATGCAAGCTGCCACAAGCTGGAATCCTGGCTTCCCGTGGAGGGCCAAAGGCCTCCTACAAACTGACATCAGGCACTTGGGCAGGTGAGTATACTTACCCCTGGAAACGGGCCATCCTTTGTGCCCAACTCCATCTGCCGGGTACCCGGCCTCGGCCACCTACAATCCCAAACGGAACAGGATTTCTTCCAGGTTAAAGCTGCCACAAACTGGAAGCCTGGCTTCCCTTGGAGGGCCAAAGGCCTCCTATCAACAGACATCAGGTATCTGGGTAGGTGACTTTACTTACCCCTGGAAACAGGCCATCCTTTGTGCCCATCTCTCTCTGCCGGGCACATAACCTCGGCCACCTACAATCCCGAACGGAACAGGATTTCTTCCAGATGCAAGCTGCCACAAACAGGACGCCTGGCTTTCGGTCGAGGGCTAAAGGCCTCTTATAAACTGACATCAGGCAGCTGGGCAGCTGACTTTACTTACCCCTGGAAAGAAGCACTCCTTTGAGACCAACTTTTTTTGGCGGGCACACGGCCCCGACATCTACATTCCTGAACGGAACAGGATTTGTTCCAGATGCAAGCTGCCACAAGTTGGAAGCTTGGCTTCCCGTGGAGGGCCAAAGGCCTCCTCCAAACTGACATCAGGCGCCTGGGCATGTGACTTTACTTACCCCTGGAAGCAAGCAATCCTTTGTGCCTAACTTAGTGTGGCGGGAACCCGGCTTCGGACACCTACAATCCTGAACGGAACAGGATTTCTTCCAGATGCAAGCTGCCACAAGCTGGAAGCCTGGCTTAACTTGGAGGACCAAAGTCCTAATAAAAACTGACATCAGGCACCTGGGCAGGTGACTCCACTAACCCCTGGAAACACGCCATTCTTTTGTACCCTACTCCCTGTGGAGGGCTCTTGGCCACGGGCACCTACAATTCCAAACGAAACAGGATTTCCTCGAGGTTAAAGATGCCACAAACTGGATGGCTGGCTTCCCTTGGAGGGCCAAAGGCCTCCTACAAACGGACATCAGGCACGTGGGCAGCTGACTTTACTTACCCCTGGAAACAGGCCAGCCTTTGTGCCCAACTCCCTCTGCCGGGCACCCGGCCTCGGCCACCTACAATCCCGAACGGAACAGGATTTCTTCCAGATGCAAGCTGCCACAAGCTGGAAGCCTGGCTTCTCTTGGAGGACCAAAGGCCTCCTACAAACTGACATCAGGCACCTGGACAGCTGACTTTACTTACCCCTGGAAAAAGGCCATCCTTTGTGCCCCACTCCGTGTGGCGGGAACCCAGCATAGGACACCTACAATCCCGAACGGAACAGGATTTCTTCCAGATGCAAGCTGCCACAAGCTGGAAGCCTTCCTTCCCATGGAGGGCCAGAGGCCTCCTACAAACTGACATCAGGTATCTGGGTAGGTGACTTTACTTACCCCTGGAATCAGGCCATCCTTTGTGCCCAACACCCTCTGCCGGGCACTCGGCCTCGGCCACCTACAATCTTGAACAGAACAGGATTTCTTCCAGATGCAAGCTGCACATGCTGGAAGCCTGGCCTCCCGTGGAGCGCCAAAGGCCTCCTACAAACTGACATCAGGCACCTGGGCAGCTGACTTTACCTACCCCGGGAAGCAGGCCATCCTTTGTGCACAACTCCCTCTGCCTAGCACCCGGCATCGGCCACTTACAATCCCGAACGCAACAGGATTTCTTCCAGATGCAAGCTGCCACAAGCTGGAAGGCTGGCTTCCCTTGGAGGGCCAAAGGCCTCCTACGAACTGACATCAGGCACGTGGACATGAGACTTTACTTACCCCTGGAAACAGGCCATCCTTTGTGCCCAACTCCCTCTGCAGGGCACCCGACCTCGGCCACCTACAATCCAGAACGGAACAGGATTCTTCCAGATGCAAGCTGCCACAAGTTCTAAGCCCGGCATCCCTTGGAGGGCCAAAGGCCTCCTACAAACTGACATCAGGTATCTGGCTAGGTGACTTTACTTACCCCTGGAAGCAGGCCATCATTTGTGCCCAACACCCTCTGCCGGGTATCCGGACTCGGCCAGCAACAATCCCAAACCAAACAGGATTTCTTCCAGATGCAAGCTGCCACAAGCTCAAAGCCTGGCGTCACTTGGAGGGCCAAAGGCCTCCTTCAAAGTGACATCAGGCGACTGGGCAGCTGACTTTACTTTCCCCTGGAAGCAAGCAATCCTTTGTGCCCAACTCCCACTGCCGGGCACCCGGCCTCGGCCACCTACAATCCCGAACGGTACAGGATTTCTTCCAGATGCAAGCTGCCACAAGCTGGAAGCCTGGCTTCCCGTGGAGGGCCAAAGGCCTCCTACAAACTGACATCAGGCACCTTGGTAGGATACTTTACTTACCCCTGGAAGCAGGCAAACCTTTGTGCGTAACCCCCTCTGCCAGGCACCAGGCCTCGGCCACCTACAATCCCGAAAGGAACAGGATTTCTTCCAGATGCAGACTGCTTTAAACAGGAACACTGGAATCCCTTGGAGGGCCAATAGCCTCCGGCCAACTGGCATCAGGCACCTGGGCTGGTGACTATACTTACCCCTGAACACAGGCCATCTTTTGTGCCCAACTCCCTCTGCTGGGCACCCGGCCTCGACCACAAACAGTCTTGAACAGAGCAGCATTTCTTCCAGATGCAAGCTGCCACAAGTTGGAAGCTTGGCTTCCCTAGGAGGGCCAGCGGCCTTCTACAAGCTGACATCAGGCACCTGGGCAGCTGACTTTACTTACCCCTGGAAACAGGCCATCCTTTCTGCCCAACTCCCTCTGCCAGGCATCCGGCCTCGACCACCTACAGTCCCGAACCAAACAGGATTTCTTCCAGATGCAAGCTGCCACAAACAGGAAGCCTGACTTTCCGTCGAGGGCTAAAGGTCTCTTACAAACTGACATCAGGCACCTGGGCAGCTGACTTTGCTTACCCCATGAAAAAGGCCATCATTTGTGCCCAACTCCGTGTGGCGGGAACCCAGCCTAGGACACCTACAATCCCGAACGGAACAGGATTTCTTCCAGATGCAAGCTGCCACAAGCTGGAAGCCTGGCTTCTCTTGGAGGGCCCAGGGCCTCGTTCAATTGACATCAGGTGTCTGGGTAGGTGACTTTACTTACCCCGGGAATCAGGCCAACCTTTGTGCCCATCACCCTCTGCCGGGCACCCGGCCTCGGCCACCTACAATCTTGAACATAAAAGGATTTCTTCCAGATGCAAGCGGCCAGAAGCTGTGTCTTGGTTTAGGAAGACAGGTATCTGCTAGGTAAAATTACAATCAGAGGCTCTTTGGCAAAGATTTGGGAAATAGGAATAGCAGTTCTTTACTAGTATGTAATACAAAGCAAACAAACACAAAAAAACCTCCCCCCCCACCAAACAACTACAGCATTAATGACAAACGACAACAGTACCAAGAACCTTGAGGGCTTTGTTTCACAAAACCCAGGGCAGTTTGGTTTCGGTGTCCCTGCAGGATCCTCAGAGCACCAAGCTGGAACAGTGGAAAAGTCCCGGGCTGGTAGCTAGGATGGCAGGGTGTCCCGGCAGGCAGGGGCAGGATGTCCCGGCAGCGCAGGGGGTGCAGGGTCACGCTGCAGCAAGAGGAGCAGCGCCGAAGAAGCTCGAAGGCGAGGCAGAAAGCGCCCAGCTTCTCCTCGGCGTGCTTTGCGGCGGCTGAGATCCTCGAGGAGCGGCCGACACGCGTCTCCCGAACGCCGGAAGCAGAAAAGCACGCAGCTGCCTCAAGCTGTGTCTTTTAACTGCGTTATCTCCCCCTTCAACATTTTGTCCATCTCTTTGTTTCAGCCAAGCACTCTCAAGTATCCAACACCCGGTCCCCATGGCAACCCGTGGGGAAAAATTCCCCAGAGAAAGAAGGAACAAACCCAACCCCCAACAAGCTGGAAGCCTGGCTTCCCGTGGAGCGCCAAAGGCCTCCTACAAACTGACATCAGGCACCTGGGCAGCTGACATTACTTACCCCGGGAAGCAGGCCATCCTTTGTGCACAACTCCCTCTGCCTAGCACCCGGCCTCGGCCACCTACAATCCCGAAAGAAACAGGATTTCTTCTAGATGCAAGCTGCCACATGTTGGAAACCTGGCTTCCCTTGGAGGGCCAAAGGACTCCTACAAACTGACATCAGGCACCTGGGCAGCTGACTTTACTTACCCCTGGGAAAAGGCCATCCTTTGTGTCCAACTCTGTGTGTCGAGAACCCAGGCTAGGACACCTACAATCCCGAACGGAACAGGATTTCTTCCAGATGCACGCTGCCACAAGTTGGAAGCCCGGCATCCCATGGAGGGCCAAAGGCCTCCGACAAACTGAAAGCAGGTATCTGGCTAGGTGACTTTACTTACTCCTTCAAGCAGGCCATCCTTTGTGCCCAACTCCCTCTGCCGGGCACCCGGACTCGGCCACCTACAATCCCGAACCTAACAGGATTTCTTCCAGATGCAAGCTGCACAAGCTGGAAGGCTGGCTTCTCTTGGCGGGCCAAAAGCCTCCTATAAACTGACATCAGGCACCTGGGCAGCTGACTTTACTTACCCCTGGAAACAGGCCATCCTTTGTGCCCAACTCCCTCTGCAGGGCACCCGGCCTCGGCCACCTACAATCTTGAACGGAACAGGATATCTTTCAGATGCAAGCTGCCACAAGTTGGAAGCCCGGCTTACCTTGGAGGCTTAAAGGCCTCCTACAAACTGACCTCAGGTATCTGGGTAGGTGACTTTACTTACCCCTGGATGCAGGCCATTATTGTGCCCAACACCCTCTGCCGGGCACCCGGCCTCGGCCACCTACAATCCCGAACGGAACAGGATTTCTTCCAGATGCAAGCTGCCACAAGCAGGAAGGCTGGCTTCCCTTGGAGGGCCAAAGGCCTCCTACAAACTGACATCAGGCACCTGGGCAGCTGACTTTATTGCCCCTGGAAACAGGCCATCATTTGTGCCCAACTCCTTGTGCCGGGCACCAGGCCTCGGACACCTACAATGCCGAACGGAACAGGATTTCTTCCAGATGCAAGCAGCAACAAGCTGGAAAACTGGCTTCCGTTGGAGGGCCAAAGGCCACCTACAAACTGACATCAGGCACCTGGGCAGCTGACTTTACTTACCCCTGGAAACAGGCCATCCTTTGTGCCCAACTCTCTCTGCTGGGAACCCAGCCTCGGCCACCTACAATCCCGAAGGGAACAGCTTTTCTTCCAGATGTAAGCTGCTACAGGCTGGAAGCCCGGCTTTCCTTGGAGGGCCATTAGTCTCCTACAAACTGACATCAAACACGTGGGCAGGTGACTTTACTTACACCTGGAAACAGGCCATCCTTTGTGCCCAATCCCTCGGCCGGGCACCCGGCCTCGGACACCTACATTCCTGAACGGAACAGGATTTCTTCCAGATGCAAGCTGCCACAAGTTGGAAGGCTGGCTTCCCTTGGAGGGACAAAGGCCTCCTACAAACTGACATCGGGCACCTGGGCAGCTGACTTTACTTACCCCTGGAAACAGGCCATCCTTTGTGCCCAACTCCCTCTGCCGGGCACCCGGCCTCGGCCACCGACAGTCCCGAACGGAACAGGACTTCTTCCAGATGCAAGCTGCCACAAGTTGGACGCCTGGCTTCCCTTGGAGGGCCAAAGGCCTCCTACAAGCTGACATCAGGCACCTGGGCAGCTGACTTTACTTACCCCTGGACACAGGCTATCATTTGTGCCCAACTCCCTCTGCCGGGCACCCGGCCTAGGCCACATACAATCTTAAACGAAGCAGGATTTCTTCCAGATGCAAGCTGCCACAAGCTGGAAGCCTGGCTTCCCTTGGACGGCCAAAGGCCTCCTACAAACTGACATCAGGCACCTAGGCAGCTGACATTACTTTACCCTGGAAACAAGCAATCCTTTGTGCGTCACTCCGTCTGGCGGGCACCAGGCCTCGGCCACCTACAATCCCGAACGGAACAAGATTTCTTCCAGATTCAAGCTGCCATAAGCTGGAAGCCTGGCTTCTCGAGGAGGGCCAAAGGCCTCCTACAAACTGACATCAGGCACTTGGGCAGCTGACTTTACTTACCGTTGGAAACAGGCCATCCTTTGTGCCACAATCTCTCTTCCGGGAGCCTGGCTACGGCCATCTACTATCCCGAAAGAGTCAGGGTTTCTTCCAGATTCAAGCAGCCACAAAGTGGAAGGCTGGCTTCTCTTGGAGGGCCAAAGGCCTCATACAAACTGACATCAGGCACTTGGGCAGCTGACTTTACTTACCCCTGCGAAAAGGCCATCCTTTGTGCCCAACTCCCTCTGCCGGGCACCCGGCCTCGGCCACCTACAATCCCGAACAGAAAAGGATTTCTTCCAGATGCAAGCTGCCACAAACTGGAAGCCTGGCTTCTCTTGGAGGGCCAAAGGCCTCCTACAAACTGACATCAGATACCTGGGCAGCTGACTTTACTTACCCCTGGAAGCAGGCCATCCTTTGTGCCCAACTCCCTCTGTCAGGCACCTGGCCGCAGCCACCTACAATTCTGAACGGAACAGGATTTCTTCCAGATGCAAGCTGCCACAAGGTGGAAGCCCGGCTTCCCGTGGAGGGTTGAAGGCCTCCTACAAAGTGACATCAGGCACCTGGGCAGCTGACTTTACTTACCCCGGGAAACACGCTATCCTTTGTGCCACACTGTCTCTTCCGGGAGCCTGGCTACGTCCACCTACAATCCTGAAAGAACCAGGATTTCTTCCAGATTCAAGCAGCCACAAGCTGGAAGACTAACTTCCCTAGGAAGGCAAAAGGCCTCCTACAAACTGACATCAGGCACTTTGGTAGGTGACTTTACTTACCCCGGGAAGTAGGCCATCCTTTGTTCCAGACTCCCTCTGCCAGGCAACAGGCCTCGGCCACCTAAAATCCCGAACGGAACTGGATTTCTTCCAGATGCAAGCTGCCACAAGTTGGAAGCCTGGCTTCCCGTAGAGGGCCAAAGGCCTCCTACAAACTGACCTCAGGAACCTGGGCATGTGACTTTACTTACCCCGGGAAGCAAGCAATCCTTTTTGCCTATCTCCCTCGGCAGGTCACCAGGCCTCGGCCACCTACAGTCCTGCACGGAACAGGATTTCTTCCAGATGCACGCTGCCACAAGCTGGAAGCCGGGCTTCTCTTGGAGGGCCAATAGCCTCTACAAAACTGACATCAGGCACCTGGTAGCTGACTTTATTTACCCCTGGAAACAGGCCGTCCTTTGTGCCCAACTCCCTCGGGTGGGCACCAGGCCTCGGCCACCTACAAATCCAAACGGAACAGGATTTCTTCCAGATGCAAGCTGCCACAAGCTGGAAGCCTGGCTTCTCTTGGAGGGCCAATAGCCTCTACAAAACTGACATCAGGCACCTGGTAAGTGACTTTACTTACCCCTGGAAGCAGACCGTCCTTTGTGCCTAACTCCCTCGGGTGGGCACCAGGCCTCGGACACCAACAATCCTGAATTGAACAGGATTTCTTCCAGATGCAATCTGCCACAAACTGGAAGGCTGGCTTCCCTTGGAGGGCCAAAGGCCTCCTACAAACTGACATCAGGCACCTGGGCAGCTGACTTTACTTACCCCAGGAAAAAGTCCATCCTTTGCGCCCAACTCCCTCTGTCGGGCCCCAGGCCTCGGCCACCTACAATCCCGAAAGGAACAGGATTTCTTCCAGATGCAAGCTGCCACAAGCTAGAAGGCTGGCTTCCCTTGGAGGGCCGAAGGCCTCCTACAAAATGACATCAGGCACCTGGGCAGCTGACATTACTTACCCCTGGAAACAGGCCATCCTTTGTGCCCAACTCCCACTGCCGGGCACCCGGCCTCGGCCACCTACAATCCTGAACAGAAAAGGATTTCTTCCAGATGCAAGCTGCCACAAACTGGAAGCCTGGCTTCTCTTGGAGGGCCAAAGGCCTCCTACCAACTGACATCAGGCACCTGGGCAGCTGACTTTACTTACCCCTGTAAAGAATCCTTCCTTTGCGCCCAACTCCCTCTGCCGGGCATCTGGCCTCGGCCACCTGCAATCCAGAACGAAACAGGATTTCTTCCAGATCAGAGCTGCCACAAACTGGAAGGCTGGCTTCCCTTGGAGGGCCAAAGACCTCCGACAAATTGCCTTCAGGCACCTGGGCAGCTGACTTTACTTACCCCTGGAAACAGGCCATCCTTTGTGCCCAACACCCTCTGCCGGGCACCCGGCCTCGGCCACCTACAATCCCGAACAGAAAAGGATTTCTTCCAGATGCAAGCTGCAACAAGCTGGAAGCCTGGCTTCTCTTGGAGGGCCAAAGGCCTCCTACAAATTGACTTCAGGCACCTGAGCAGCTGACTCTACTTACCCCTGGAAACCGGCCATCCTTTGTGCCCAACTCCCTCTGCCGGGCACCCGGCCTCGGCCACCTAAAATCCCGAACGGAACAGCATTTCTTCACATGAAAGCGGCCACAAACTGGAAGGCTGGCTTCTCTTAGAGCGCCAAAGGCCTCCTACAAACAGACATCAGGCACCTGGGCAGCTGACTATACTTACCCCTGTAAAGAATCCTTCCTTTGCGCCCAACTCCTTCTGCCGGGCAGCTGGCCTCGGCCACCTGCAATCCAGAACGGAACAGGATTTCTTCCAGATGAAAGCTGCCACAAACTGGAAGGCGGGCTTCTCTTGGAGGGACAAAGGCCTCGTACAAACTGACATCAGGCACCTGGACAGCTGACTTTACTTACCCCTGGAAAGAAGCCATCCTTTGTGCCCAGCTCCATGTGAGGGGCACCCAGCCTCGGCCACCTTCAATCCCGAACGGAACAGGATTTCTTCCAGATGCAAGCTGCCAAAAGTTTGAAGCCTGGCTTCTCTTGGAGGGCCAAAGGCCTCGTACAAAGTGACATCAGGCACCTCGGCAGCTGACTTTACTTACTCCAGGAAACAGCCTATCCTTTGTGCCACACTCTCTCCTCCGGGAGCCTGGCTACCGCCACCTACAATCCTGAAAGAATCAGGATTTCTTCCAGATTCAAGCAGCCACAAGCTGCAAGACTAGCTTCTCTTCGAAGGGCAAATTCCTCCTACAAACTGACATCAGGCACTTGGGCAGCTGACTTTACTTACCCCGGGAAGCAGGCCATCCTTTGTTCCACACTCCCTCTGCCGGGCACCAGGCCTCGGCCACCTACAATCCCGAACGAAACACGATTTCTTCCAGATGCAACCTGCCACAAGTTGGAAGACTGGCTTCCCGGGGTGGGCCGAAGGCCTCCTACAAACTGACCTCAGGCACCTGGGCAGCTGACTTTACTTATCCCTGGAAAGAATCCTTCCCTTGTGCCCAACTCCCTCTGCTGGGCACCTGGCCTCGGCCTCCTGTAATCCAGAACGAAACAGGATTTCTTCCAGATGAAAGCTGCCACAAACTGGAAGGCTGGCTTCCCTTGGAGGGCCAAAGGCCTCCTACAAACTGACATCAGGCCCCTGGGCATCTCACTCTACTTACCCCTGGAAACAGGCCATCCTTTGTGCCCAACTCCCTCTGCCGGGCACCCGGCATCGGCCACCTACAATACTGAACGGAACAGGATTTCTTCCAGATGCAAGCTACCAAAAGTGTGAAGCCTGGCTTCACGTGGAGAGCAAAAGGCCTCCTACAAACTGACATCAGGCACCTGGGCAGCTGACTTTACTTACCCTTGGAAAAAGCCATCCTTTGTGCCCAACTCCCTCTGCCGGGCACCCGGCCTAGGACACCTACAATCCCGAACAGAACAGGATTTCTTCCAGATGCAAGCTGCCACAGACAGGAAGCCTGGAATATCTTAGAGGGCCAAAAGCCTCCTACAAACTGACATCAGGCACCTGGGCCACTGACTTTACTTACCCTTGGAAACAAGCCATCCTTTGTGCCTACCTCCATGTGCCAGGCACCTGGCCTCGACCACCTACAATCCCGAACGAAACAGGATTTCTTCCAGATGCAAGCTGCCACAAACTGGAAGCCTGGCTTCTCTTGGAGGGCTAAAGGCCTCCTACAAACTGACCTCAGGCACCTGGGCAGCTGACTTTACTTACCCCTGAAAGCAAGCAATCCTTTGTGCCTGACACCCTCTGCCGGGCACCAGGCCTCGGCCACTTACAATCCCCAATGGAACAGGATTTCTTCCAGATGCAAGCTGCCACAAGCTGGAAGCCTGGCTTCCCATGGAGGGCCAAAGGCCTCCTACAAACTGACGTCAGGCACCTGGGCAGCTGACTTTACTTACCCCTGGAAACAGGCCATGCTTTGTGCCCAACTCCCTCTGCCGGGCACCTGGCCTTGGCCACCTACAATCCCAAACGGAACAGGATTTCTTCCAGATGCAAGCTGCCACAAGCTGAAAGCCTGGCTTCCCGGGGTGGGCCAAAGGCCTCCTACAAACTGACATCAGGCACTTCGGCTGCTGATTTTACTTACCCCTGGAAACAGGCCATCATTTGTGCCCAACTCCGTGTGGCAGGAACCCTGCCTAGGACACCTACACTCCCGAACAAAATTGGATTTCTTCGAGAAGAAAGCAGCCACAAACTGGAAGCCTGGCTTCTCTGGGAGGGCCAAAGGCCTCCTACAAACTGACACCAGGCACCTGGGCAGCTGACTTTACTTATCCCTGGAAAGAATCCTTCCTTTGCACCCAAATCCCTGAGCCGGGCACCTGGCCTCGGCCACCTGCAATCCAGAACGAAAGAGGATTTCTTCCAGATGAAAGCTGCCACAAACTGGAAGGCTGGCTTCCCATGGAGGGCCAAAGGCCTCCTACAAACTGACATCAGGCACCTGGGCAGCTGACATTACTTACCCCTGGAAACAGGCCATCCTTTGTGCCCAACTCCCACTGCCGGGCACCCGGCCTCGGCCACCTACAATCCTGAACAGAAAAGGATTTCTTCAAGATGCAAGCTGCCACAAACTGGAAGCCTGGCTTCTCTTGGAGGGCCAAAGGCCTCCTACCAACTGACATCAGGCACCTGGGCAGCTGACTTTACTTACCCCTGTAAAGAATCCTTCCTTTGCGCCCAACTCCCTCTGCCGGGCATCTGGCCACGGCCACCTGCAATCCAGAACGAAACAGGATTTCTTCCAGATCAGAGCTGCCACAAACTGGAAGGCTGGCTTCCCTTGGAGGGCCAAAGACCTCCGACAAATTGACTTCAGGCACCTGGGCAGCTGACTTTACTTACCCCTGGAAACAGGCCATCCTTTGTGCCCAACACCCTCTGCCGGGCACCCGGCCTCGGCCACCTACAATCCCGAACAGAAAAGGATTTCTTCCAGATGCAAGCTGCCACAATCTGGAAGCCTGGCTTCGAGTGGTCAACCAAAGGCCTCCTACAAACTGACTTCAGGCGCCTGGACATGTGACTTTACTTACCCCTGGAAGCAAGCAATCCTTTGTGCCTAACCCCCTCTGCCGGTCACAAGGCCTCGGCCACCTACAATCCCAAACGGAACAGGATTTCTTCCAGATGCAAGCTGCCACAAACTGGAAGGCTGGCTTCCCTTTGAGGGCCAATAGCCGCCTACAAACCGACATAAGGCACCTGGGCAGCTGACTTTACTTACCCCTGGAAACAGGCCATCTTTTCTGCCCAACTCCCTCTGCCGGGCACCCGGCCTCGGCCACAGACAATACCGAACGGAACAGGATTTCTTCCAGATGCAAGCTGCCACAAGTTGGAAGTCTGGCTTCCCTTGGAGGGCCACAGGCCTCCAACAAACTGACATCAGGCGCCTGGGCAGCTGACTTTACTTAGCCCTGGAAAAAGGCAATCCTTTGTGCCCAACTCTTTCTGCCGGGCACCCGGCTTCGGCCACCTACAATCGTGAACGGAACAGGATTTCTTCCAGATGCAGGCTGCTTCAAACAGGAAGACTGGAATCCCTTGGAGGGCCAAAGGCCTCCTACAAACTGACATTGGGCACCTGGTTAGGTTACTTTACTTACCCTTGGAAGCAGGCAATCCTTTGTGCCCTACTCCCTTTGCCGGGCACCCGGCCTCGGCCACCTACAATCCTAAAAGGAACAAGATTTCTTCCAGATGCAAGCTGCTAAAAGCTGGAAGGCTGCATTCCCGTGGAAGGCCAAAGGCCTCCTACAAACTGACATCAGGCACCTGGGCAGCTGACTTTACTTACCCCTGGAAAGAGGCCATCCTTGGTGCCCAACTCCCTCTGCCGGGCACCTGGCCTCAGCCAGCTACAATCCCGAACGGAACAGGATTTCTTCCAGATGCAAGCTGCCACAATCTGGAAGCCTGGCTTCGAGTGGTCGGCCAAAGGCCTCCTACAAACTGAGTTCAGGCGCCTGGGCATGTGACTTTACTTACCCCTGGAAGCAAGCAATCCTTTGTGCCTAACCCCCTCTCCGGTCACAAGGCCTCGGCCACCTACAATCCCAAACGGAACAGGATTTCTTCCAGATGCAAGCTGCCTGAAACTGGAAGTCTGGCTTCCCTTGGAGGACCAAAGGCCTCCTACAAACTGACATCAAACACCTGGGCAGCTGACTTTACTTAGCCTTGGAAAAAAGCCATCATTTGTGCCCAACTCCGTGCGGCAGGAACCCAGCCTAGGACACCTACAATCCCGAACGGAACAGGATTTCTTCCAGATGCAAGCTGCCACAAACTGGAAGGCTGGCTTCTCTTGGAGGGCCAAAGTCCTCCTACATACTGACATCAGGCACCTCGGCAGCTGACTTTACATACCCATGGAAACAGGCCATCCTTTGTGCCCAACTCCCTCTGCCTGGCACCCGGCCTCGGCCACCTACAATCCCGAACGGAGCAGGATTTCTTCCAGATGCAAGCTGCCACAAGTTGGAAGCCCGGCATCCCTTGAAGGGCCAAAGGCCTCCTACAAACTGACATCAGGCACGTGGGCAGCTGACTTTACTTTCCCCTGGAAACAGGCCATCCTTTGTGCCACACTCCCTCTGCCGGGCACCCGGCCTCGGGCACCTACAATACCGAACGGAACAGGATTTCTTCCAGATGCAAGCTGCCACAAGCTGGAAGCCTGACTTCTCTTGGAAGACGAAAGGCCTCTTACAAACTGACATCAGGCACCTGGGCAGATGACTTTACTTACCCCGGGAAGCAGGCCATCCTTTGTGCCACACTCCCTCTGCCGGGCACCCGGCCTCGGGCACCTACAATACCGAACGGAACAGGATTTCTTCCAGATGCAAGCTGCCACAAGCTGGAAGCCTGACTTCTCTTGGAAGACGAAAGGCCTCCTACAAACTGACATCAGGCACCTGGGCAGCTGACTTTACTTACCCCTGGAAAAAGGCCATCCTTTGTGCCCAACTCCGTGTGGCGGGAACCCAGCCTAGGACACCTAGACTCCCGAACGGAACAGGATTTCTTCCAGATGCAAGCTGCCACAAGCTGGAAGGCTGGCTTCCCCTGGAGGGCCAAAGGCCTCCTACATACTGACATCAGGCACGTGGGCAGGAGACTTAACCAACCCCTGGAAACAGGCCATCCTTTGAGCCAAACTCCCTTTGCCAGGCACCCGGCCTCGGCCACCTACAATCCCGAACGGAACAGGATTTCTTCAAGATGCAGGCTGCTTCAAACAGGAAGCCCGGCTTCCCTTGGAGGACCAAAGGCCTCCTACAAACTGACATCAGGCACCTGGGCAGCTGACTTTACTTACCCGTGCATAGAGGCCATCCTTTGTGCCCAAATCCTTCGGCCAGGCACCTGGCCTCGGCCACCTACAATCCCGAACGGAACAGGATTTCTTCGCGATGCAAGCTGCCACATGTTGGAAGCCCGGCTTCCCTTGGAGGGCCAAAGGCCTCCTACAAACTGACATCAGGTACCTGGGCAGCGGACTTTACTTACCCCTGGAAACACGCCATCCTTTGGGCCCAACTCCCTCTGCCAGGCACCCGGCATCGGCCACCTACAATCCCGAACAGAACAGGATTTCTTCCAGATGCAAGCTGCCACAAGCTGGAAGCCTGGCTTCTCTTGGAGGGCCAAAGGCCTCCTCCAAACTGACATCAGGCACTTGGGAAGGAGACTTAACCATCCCCTGGAAACAGGCCATCCTTTGTTCCCAACTCCCTCGGCCAGGCACGCGGCCTCAGCCACCTACAATCCCGAACGGAACAGGATTTCTTCCAGATGCAGCCTGTTTCAAACAGGAAGCCCGGCTTCCCTTGGAGGGCCAAAGGCCTCCTCCAAACTGACATCAGTCACCTAGGTAGGTTACTTTACTTACCCTCGGAAGCAGGCAATCCTTTGTGCCCAAATCCCTCTGCCAGGCACCCAGCCTCGGCCACCTACAATCCTAAAACGAACACGATTTCTTCCAGATGCAAGCTGCCAAAAGCTGGAAGGCTGCATTCCCGTGGAGGGCCAAAGGCCTCCTACAAACTGACATCAGGCACCGGGGAAGCTGACTTTACTCAGCCCAGGAAACAGGCCATCCTTGGTGCCCAACTCCCTCTGCCGGGCACCCGGCCTCAGCCAGCTACAATCCCGAACGGAACAGGATATCTTCCAGATGCAAGCTGCCACAATCTGGAAGCCTGGCTTCGAATGGTCGGCCAAAGGCCTCCTACAAACTGACTTCAGGCGCCTGGGCATGTGACTTTACTTACACCTGGAAGCAAGCAATCATTTGTGTCTCACCCCCTCTACCGGGCACAAGGTCTCGGCCACCTACAATCCCAAACGGAACAAGATTTTTTCCAGACGCAAGCTGCCATAAACTGGAAGGCTGGCTTCCCTTGGAGGACCAAAGCCCTCCTACATACTGACATCAGGCACCTGGGCTGCTGACTTTACTTACCCCTGGAAACAGGCCATCCTTTGTGCCCAACTCACTCTGCCGGGCACCCGGCCTCGGCCACCTACAATCCCGAACGGAACAGGATTTCTTCCAGATGCAAGCTGCCACAAGCTGGAAGCCTGGCTCCTCTTGGAAGACCAAAGGCCTCCTACAAACTGACATCAGGCACCTGGGCAGCTGACTTTACTTACCCCTGGAAACAGGCCATCCTTTGCGCCCAACTCACTCTGCCGGGCACTCGGCCTCGGTCACGGACAATCCCGAACAAGACAGGATTTCTTCAAGATGCAAGCTGCCACAAGTTGGAAACCCGGCATCCCTTGGAGGGCCAAAGGCCTCCTACAAACTGACATCAGACACCTGGGCAGATGATATTACTTACCCCTGGAAGCAGGCCATCCTTTGTGCCCAACACCCTCTGCCGGGCACCTGGACTCGACCACCTACAATCCCGAACGGAACAGGATTTCTTCCAGATGCAAGCTGCCACAAGTTGGAAGCCTGGCTTCCTGTGGAGGGCCAAAGACCTCCTACAAACTGACATCAGGCACCTAGGCAGGTGACTTTACTTACCCCTGGAAACAGGCCAGCCTTTGTGCCCAACTCCCTCTGCCGGGCACCCGGACTTGGCCACCTACAATCTTGAACGGAACAGGATTTCTTCCAAAAGCAAGCTGCCACAAGTTGGAAGCCCGGCTTCCCTTGGAGGCTTAAAGGCCTCCTACAAACTGACATCAGGTATCTGGGTAGGTGACTTTACTTACCCCTGAAAGCAGGCCATCATTCGTGCCCAACACCCTCTGCCGGGCACCTGGCCTCGGCCACCTACAATCCCTAACGGAACAGGATTTCTTCGCGATGCAAGCTGCGACATGTTGGAAGCCCGGCTTCCCTTGGAGGGCCAAAGGCCTCATACAAACTGACATCAGGTACCTGGGCAGCTGACTTTACTTACCCCTGGAAACACGCCTTCCTTTGGGCCCAACTCCCTCTGCCAGGCACCCGGCCTCGGCCACCTACAATCCCGAACGGAACAGGATATCTTCCAGATGCAGGATGCTTCATACAGGAAGACTGGAATCCCCTGGAGGGCCAAAGGCCTCCAACAAACTGACATCAGGTACCTGGGCAGCTGACTTTGCTTTCATCTGGAAACAGGCCATCATTTCTGCCCAACTTCCTCTGCCGGGCACCCGGCCTCGGCCACATACAATCCCGAACGGAACAGGATTTCTTCCAGATGCAAGCTGTCTCAAGTTGGAAGCCTGGCTTCCCTTGGAGGGCCAATAGCCTCCTACAAACTCACATAAGGCACGTGGGCAGGAGACTTAACCAACCCCTGGAAACAGGCCATCCTTTGTTCCCAACTCCCTCGGCCAGGCACGCGGCCTCGGCCACCTACAATCCCGAACGGAACAGGATTTCTTCCAGATGCAGCCTGCTTCAAACAGGAAGCCCGGCTTCCCTTGGAGGGCCATAGGCCTCCTACATACTGTCATCAGGCATCTGGGCAGCTGACTTTACTTACCCCTGGAAACAGGCCATCCTTTGTGCCCAACTCCTCTGCCGGGCACCCGGCCTCGGCCACCGACACTCCCGAACGGAACAGGATTTCTTCCAGATGGAAGCTGCCACAAGCCGGAAGCCTGGCTTCTCTTGGAGGGCCAGAGGCCTCCTACATACTGACATCAGGCACCTGGGCAGCTGACTTTACTTACCCCTGGAAAAAGGCGATCCTTTGTGCCCAACTCTGTGTGGCGGGAACCCTGCCTAGGAGACCTACAATCCCGAACGGAACAGGATTTCTTCAAGATGCAAGCTGCCACAAGCTGGAAGGCTGGCTTCCCCTGGAGGGCCAAAGGCCTCCTACATACTGACATCAGGCACGTGGGCAGGAGACTTAACCAACCCCTGGAAACAGGCCATCCTTTGTGCCCAACTCCCTTTGCCAGGCACCCGGCCTCGGCCACCTACAATCCCGAACGGAACAGGATTTCTTCAAGATGCAGGCTGCTTCAAACAGGAAGCCCGGCTTCCCTTGGAGGACCAAAGGCCTCCTACAAACTGACATCAGGCACCTGGGCAGCTGACTTTACTTACCCGTGGATAGAGGCCATCCTTTGTGCCCAAATCCCTCGGCCAGGCACCTGGCCTCGGCCACCTACAATCCCGAACGGAACAGGATTTCTTCGCGATGCAAGCTGCCACATGTTGGAAGCCCGGCTTCCCTTGGAGGGCCAAAGGCCTCCAACAAACTGACATCAGGTACCTGGGCAGCTGACTTTACTTACCCCTGGAAACACGCCATCCTTTGGGCCTAACTCCCTCTGCCAGGCACCCGGCATCGGCCACCTACAATCCCGAACACAACAGGATTTCTTCCAGATGCAAGCCGCCACAAGCTGGAAGCCTGGCTTCTCTTGGAGGGCCAAAGGCCTCCTCCAAACTGACATCAGGCACTTGGGCAGGAGACTTAACCAACCCCTGGAAACAGGCCATCCTTTGTTCCCAACTCCCTCGGCCAGGCACGCGGCCTCAGCCACCTACAATCCCGAACGGAACAGGATTTCTTCCAGATGCAGCCTGTTTCAAACAGGAAGCCCGGCTTCCCTTGGAGGGCCAAAGGCCTCCTCCAAACTGACATCAGGCACCTAGGTAGGTTACTTTACTTACCCATGGAAGCAGGCAATCCTTTGTGCCCAACTCCCTCTGCCGGGCACCCAGCCTCGGCCACCTACAATCCTAAAAGGAACACGATTTCTTCCAGATGCAAGCTGCCAAAAGCTGGAAGGCTGCATTCCTGTGGAGGGCCAAAGGCCTCCTACAAACTGACATCAGGCACCTGGAAAGCTGACTTTACTTACCCCAGGAAACAGGCCATCCTTGGTGCCAAACTCCCTCTGCCGGGCACCCGGCCTCAGCCAGCTACAATCCCGAACGGAACAGGATATCTTCCAGATGCAAGCTGCCACAAGTTGGAAGCCTGGCTTCCTGTGGAGGGCCAAAGGCCTCCTACAAACTGACATCAGGTATCTGGGTAGGTGACTTTACTTACCCCTGGAAGCAGGCCATCATTCGTGCCCAACACCCTCTGCCGGGCACCTGGCCTCGGCCACCTTCAATCCCTAACGGAACAGGATTTCTTCGCGATGCAAGCTGCCACATGTTGGAAGCCCGGCTTCCCTTGGAGGGCCAAAGGCCTCCTACAAACTGACATCAGGTACCTGGGTAGCTGACTTTACTTACCTCTGGAAACACGCCATCCTTTGGGCCCAACTCCCTCTGCCAGGCACCCGGCCTCAGCCACCTACAATCCCGAACGGAACAGGATTTCTTCCAGATGCAGGATGCTTCATACAGGAAGACTAGAATCCCCTGGAGGGCCAAAGGCCTCCTACAAACTGACATCAGGCACCTGGGCAGCTGAATTTGCTTTCATCTGGAATCAGGCCATCATTTCTGCCCAACTTCCTCTGCCGGGCCCCCGGCCTCGGCCACCTACAATTAGGAACGGAACAGGATTTCTTCCAGATGCAAGCTGCCACATGTTGGTAGCCCGGCTTCCCGTGGAGGGCCAAAGGCCTCCTACAAACAGACATCAGGTATCTGGGCAGGTGACTTTACTTACGCCTGGAAACACGCCATCCTTTGGGCCCAACTCCCTCTGCCGGGCACCCGGCCTCGGACACCTACAGTCCCGAACGGAACAGGATTTCTTCCAGATGCAAGCTGCCACAATCTGGAAGGCTGGCTTCTCTTGGAGAGCCAAAGGCCTCCTCCAAACTGACATCAGTCACCTAGGTAGGTTACTTTACTTACCCTTGGAAGCAGGCAGTCCTTTGTGCCCAACTCCCTCTGCCGGGCACCTGGCCTCGGCCACCTACAATCCTAAAAGAACCACGATTTCTTCCAGATGCAAGCTGCCAAAAGCTGGAAGGCTGCATTCCCGTGGAAGGCCAAAGGCCTCCTACAAACTGACATCAGGCACCTGGGCAGCTGACTTTACTTACCCCAGGAAACATGCCATCCTTGGTGCCCAACTCCATCTGCCGGGCACCCAGGCCTCAGCCAGCTACAATCCCGAACGGAACAGGATATCTTCCAGATGCAAGCTGCCTTAATCTGGAAGCCTGGCTTTGAGTGGTCGGCCAAAGGCCTCCTACAAACTGACATCAGGTACCCGGGCAGCAGACTTTGCTTTCCCCTGGAAGCAAGTAATCCTTTGTCCCCAACTCCCTCTGCCGGCCATTCGGCCTCGGCCACCTACAATTCCGAACGGAACAGGATTTCTTCCAGATGTAAGCTGCCACAAGCTGGAAGACTAGTTTCCCTTGGAGGGCCAAAGGCCTCCTACAAACTGACATCAGGCACCTGGGCAGCTGACTTTACTTACCCGTGCATAGAGGCCATCCTTTGTGCCCAAATCCTTCGGCCAGGCACCTGGCCTCGGCCACCTACAATCCCGAACGGAACAGGATTTCTTCGCGATGCAAGCTGCCACATGTTGGAAGCCCGGCTTCCCTTGGAGGGCCAAAGGCCTCCTACAAACTGACATCAGGTACCTGGGCAGCGGACTTTACTTACCCCTGGAAACACGCCATCCTTTGGGCCCAACTCCCTCTTCCAGGCACCCGGCATCGGCCACCTACAATCCCGAACAGAACAGGATTTCTTCCAGATGCAAGCTGCCACAAGCTGGAAGCCTGGCTTCTCTTGGAGGGCCAAAGGCCTCCTCCAAACTGACATCAGGCACTTGGGCAGGAGACTTAACCATCCCCTGGAAACAGGTCATCCTTTGTTCCCAACTCCCTCGGCCAGGCACGCGGCCTCAGCCACCTACAATCCCGAACGGAACAGGATTTCTTCCAGATGCAGCCTGTTTCAAACAGGAAGCCCGGCTTCCCTTGGAGGGCCAAAGGCCTCCTCCAAACTGACATCAGTCACCTAGGTAGGTTACTTTACTTACCCTCGGAAGCAGGCAATCCTTTGTGCCCAAATCCCTCTGCCAGGCACCCAGCCTCGGCCACCTACAATCCTAAAACGAACACGATTTCTTCCAGATGCAAGCTGCCAAAAGCTGGAAGGCTGCATTCCCGTGGAGGGCCAAAGGCCTCCTACAAACTGACATCAGGCACCGGGGAAGCTGACTTTACTCAGCCCAGGAAACAGGCCATCCTTGGTGCCCAACTCCCTCTGCCGGGCACCCGGCCTCAGCCAGCTACAATCCCGAACGGAACAGGATATCTTCCAGATGCAAGCTGCCACAATCTGGAAGCCTGGCTTCGAGTGGTCGGCCAAAGGCCTCCTACAAACTGACTTCAGGCGCCTGGGCATGTGACTTTACTTACACCTGGAAGCAAGCAATCCTTTGTGTCTCACCCCCTCTACCGGGCACAAGGTCTCGGCCACCTACAATCCCAAACGGAACAAGATTTTTTCCAGACGCAAGCTGCCATAAACTGGAAGGCTGGCTTCCCTTGGAGGACCAAAGCCCTCCTACATACTGACATCAGGCACCTGGGCTGCTGACTTTACTTACCCCTGGAAACAGGCCATCCTTTGTGCCCAACTCACTCTGCCGGGCACCCGGCCTCGGTCACGGACAATCCCGAACAAAACAGGATTTCTTCAAGATGCAAGCTGCCACAAGTTGCAAACCCGGCATCCCTTGGAGGGCCAAAGGCCTCCTACAAACTGACATCAGACACCTGGGCAGATGATATTACTTACCCCTGGAAGCAGGCCATCCTTTGTGCCCAACACCCTCTGCCGGGCACCTGGACTCGACCACCTACAATCCCGAACGGAACAGGATTTCTTCCAGATGCAAGCTGCCACAAGTTGGAAGCCTGGCTTCCTGTGGAGGGCCAAAGACCTCCTACAAACTGACATCAGGCACCTAGGCAGGTGACTTTACTTACCCCTGGAAACAGGCCAGCCTTTGTGCCCAACTCCCTCTGCCGGGCACCCGGACTTGGCCACCTACAATCTTGAACGGAACAGGATTTCTTCCAAAAGCAAGCTGCCACAAGTTGGAAGCCCGGCTTCCCTTGGAGGCTTAAAGGCCTCCTACAAACTGACATCAGGTATCTGGGTAGGTGACTTTACTTACCCCTGAAAGCAGGCCATCATTCGTGCCCAACACCCTCTGCCGGGCACCTGGCCTCGGCCACCTACAATCCCTAACGGAACAGGATTTCTTCGCGATGCAAGCTGCCACATGTTGGAAGCCCGGCTTCCCTTGGAGGGCCAAAGGCCTCATACAAACTGACATCAGGTACCTGGGCAGCTGACTTTACTTACCCCTGGAAACACGCCTTCCTTTGGGCCCAACTCCCTCTGCCAGGCACCCGGCCTCGGCCACCTACAATCCCGAACGGAACAGGATATCTTCCAGATGCAGGATGCTTCATACAGGAAGACTGGAATCCCCTGGAGGGCCAAAGGCCTCCAACAAACTGACATCAGGTACCTGGGCAGCTGACTTTGCTTTCATCTGGAAACAGGCCATCATTTCTGCCCAACTTCCTCTGCCGGGCACCCGGCCTCGGCCACATACAATCCCGAACGGAACAGGATTTCTTCCAGATGCAAGCTGTCTCAAGTTGGAAGCCTGGCTTCCCTTGGAGGGCCAATAGCCTCCTACAAACTCACATAAGGCACGTGGGCAGGAGACTTAACCAACCCCTGGAAACAGGCCATCCTTTGTTCCCAACTCCCTCGGCCAGGCACGCGGCCTCGGCCACCTACAATCCCGAACGGAACAGGATTTCTTCCAGATGCAGCCTGCTTCAAACAGGAAGCCCGGCTTCCCTTGGAGGGCCAAAGGCCTCCTACATACTGTCATCAGGCATCTGGGCAGCTGACTTTACTTACCCCTGGAAACAGGCCATCCTTTGTGCCCAACTCCTCTGCCGGGACCCCAGGCTCGGCCACCGACACTCCCGAACGGAACAGGATTTCTTCCAGATGGAAGCTGCCACAAGCCGGAAGCCTGGCTTCTCTTGGAGGGCCAGAGGCCTCCTACATACTGACATCAGGCACCTGGGCAGCTGACTTTACTTACCCCTGGAAAAAGGCGATCCTTTGTGCCCAACTCTGTGTGGCGGGAACCCTGCCTAGGAGACCTACAATCCCGAACGGAACAGGATTTCTTCAAGATGCAAGCTGCCACAAGCTGGAAGGCTGGCTTCCCCTGGAGGGCCAAAGGCCTCCTACATACTGACATCAGGCACGTGGGCAGGAGACTTAACCAACCCCTGGAAACAGGCCATCCTTTGTGCCCAACTCCCTTTGCCAGGCACCCGGCCTCGGCCACCTACAATCCCGAACGGAACAGGATTTCTTCAAGATGCCGGCTGCTTCAAACAGGAAGCCCGGCTTCCCTTGGAGGACCAAAGGCCTCCTACAAACTGACATCAGGCACCTGGGCAGCTGACTTTACTTACCCGTGGATAGAGGCCATCCTTTGTGCCCAAATCCCTCGGCCAGGCCCCTGGCCTCGGCCACCTACAATCCCGAACGGAACAGGATTTCTTCGCGATGCAAGCTGCCACATGTTGGAAGCCCGGCTTCCCTTGGAGGGCCAAAGGCCTCCTACAAACTGACATCAGGTACCTGGGCAGCTGACTTTACTTACCCCTGGAAACACGCCATCCTTTGGGCCTAACTCCCTCTGCCAGGCACCCGGCATCGGCCACCTACAATCCCGAACACAACAGGATTTCTTCCAGATGCAAGCCGCCACAAGCTGGAAGCCTGGCTCCTCTTGGAGGGCCAAAGGCTTCCTCCAAACTGACATCAGGCACTTGGGCAGGAGACTTAACCAACCCCTGGAAACAGGCCATCCTTTGTTCCCAACTCCCTCGGCCAGGCACGCGGCCTCAGCCACCTACAATCCCGAACGGAACAGGATTTCTTCCAGATGCAGCCTGTTTCAAACAGGAAGCCCGGCTTCCCTTGGAGGGCCAAAGGCCTCCTCCAAACTGACATCAGGCACCTAGGTAGGTTACTTTACTTACCCATGGAAGCAGGCAATCCTTTGTGCCCAACTCCCTCTGCCGGGCACCCAGCCTCGGCCACCTACAATCCTAAAAGGAACACGATTTCTTCCAGATGCAAGCTGCCAAAAGCTGGAAGGCTGCATTCCTGTGGAGGGCCAAAGGCCTCCTACAAACTGACATCAGGCACCTGGAAAGCTGACTTTACTTACCCCAGGAAACAGGCCATCCTTGGTGCCAAACTCCCTCTGCCGGGCACCCGGCCTCAGCCAGCTACAATCCCGAACGGAACAGGATATCTTCCAGATGCAAGCTGCCACAAGTTGGAAGCCTGGCTTCCTGTGGAGGGCCAAAGGCCTCCTACAAACTGACATCAGGTATCTGGGTAGGTGACTTTACTTACCCCTGGAAGCAGGCCATCATTCGTGCCCAACACCCTCTGCCGGGCACCTGGCCTCGGCCACCTTCAATCCCTAACGGAACAGGATTTCTTCGCGATGCAAGCTGCCACATGTTGGAAGCCCGGCTTCCCTTGGAGGGCCAAAGGCCTCCTACAAACTGACATCAGGTACCTGGGTAGCTGACTTTACTTACTTCTGGAAACACGCCATCCTTTGGGCCCAACTCCCTCTGCCAGGCACCCGGCCTCAGCCACCTACAATCCCGAACGGAACAGGATTTCTTCCAGATGCAGGATGCTTCATACAGGAAGACTAGAATCCCCTGGAGGGCCAAAGGCCTCCTACAAACTGACATCAGGCACCTGGAGAGCTGAATTTGCTTTCATCTGGAATCAGGCCATCATTTCTGCCCAACTTCCTCTGCCGGGCCCCCGGCCTCGGCCACCTACAATTCGGAACGGAACAGGATTTCTTCCAGATGCAAGCTGCCACATGTTGGTAGCCCGGCTTCCCGTGGAGGGCCAAAGGCCTCCTACAAACAGACATCAGGTATCTGGGCAGGTGACTTTACTTACCCCTAGAAACAGGCCATCCTTTGGGCCCAACTCCCTCTGCCGGGCACCCGGCCTCGGACACCTACAGTCCCGAATGGAACAGGATTTCTTCCAGATGCAAGCTGCCACAATCTGGAAGGCTGGCTTCTCTTGGAGAGCCAAAGGCCTCCTCCAAACTGACATCAGTCACCTAGGTAGGTTACTTTACTTACCCTTGGAGGCAGGCAATCCTTTGTGCCCAACTCCCTCTGCCGGGCACCTGGCCTCGGCCACCTACAATCCTAAAAGAACCACGATTTCTTCCAGATGCAAGCTGCCAAAAGCTGGAAGGCTGCATTCCCGTGGAGGGCCAAAGGCCTCCTACAAACTGACATCAGGCACCTGGGCAGCTGACTTTACTTACCCCAGGAAACATGCCATCCTTGGTGCCCAACTCCATCTGCCGGGCACCCAGGCCTCAGCCAGCTACAATCCCGAACGGAACAGGATATCTTCCAGATGCAAGCTGCCTTAATCTGGAAGCCTGGCTTTGAGTGGTCGGCCAAAGGCCTCCTACAAACTGACATCAGGTACCCGGGCAGCTGACTTTACTTTCCCCTGGAAGCAAGCAATCCTTTGTCCCCAACTCCCTCTGCCGGCCATTCGGCCTCGGCCACCTACAATCCCGAACGGAACAGGATTTCTTCCAGATGTAAGCTGCCACAAGCTGGAAGACTAGTTTCCCTTGGAGGGCCAAAGGCCTCCTACATACTGACATCAGGCACCTGGGCAGCTTACTTTACTTACCCCAGGAAACAGGCAATCCTTTGTGCCCAACTCCCTCGGCCAGGCACCCGGCCTCGAGCACCTACAATCCCAAACGGAACAGGATATCTTCCAGATGCAGGATGCTTCAAACAGGAAGACTGGAATCCCCTGGAGGGCCAAAGGCCTCCTACAAACTGACATCAGGCACCTGGGCAGCTGACTTTGCTTTCATCTGGAAACCGGCCATCATTTCTGCCCAACTTCCTCTGCCGGGCACCCGGTCTCGGCCACATACAATCCCGAACGGAACAGGATTTCTTCCAGATGCAAGCTGCCTCAAGTTGGAAGCCTGGCTTCCCTTGGAGGGCCAATAGCCTCCTACAAACTGACATAAGGCACGTGGGCAGGAGACTTAACCAACCCGTGGAAACAGGCCATCCTTTGTTCCCAACTCCCTCGGCCAGGCACGCGGCCTCAGTCACCTACAATCCCGAACGGAACAGGATTTCTTCCAGATGCAAGCTGCTTCAAACAGGAAGCCCGGCTTCCCTTGTAGGGCCAAAGGCCTCCTACAAACTGACATTAGGCACGTGGGCAGCTGACTATACTTACCCCTGGAAAAAGGCGATCTTTTGTGCCCAACTCCGTGTGGCGGGAACCCTGCCTCGGAGACCTACACTCCCGAACGGAACAGGATTTCTTCCAGATGCAAGCTGCCACAAGCTGGAAGGCTGGCTTCTCATGGAGGGCCAAAGGCCTCTTGCATACTGACATCAGGCACGTGGGCAGGAGACTTAACCAATCCCTGGAAACAGGCTATCCTTTGTGCCCAACTCCCTCTGCCAGGCACCCGTCCTCGGCCACCTACAATCCCGAACGGAACAGGATTTCTTCAAGATGCAGGCTGCTTCAAACAGGAAGCCCGGCTTCCCTTGGAGGGCCAAAGGCCTCCTACAAACTGACATCAGGCACCTGGGCAGCTGACTTTACTTACCCGTGGATAGAGGCCATCCTTTGGGCCCAACTCCCTCTGCTGGGCCACCGGCCTCGGCCACCTACAACCCCGAAAGGAACAGGATTTCTTCCAGATACAAGCTGCGACAAGCTGGAAGCCTAGCTTCCCTTGGAGGGCCAAAGGCCTCGTACAAACTGACATCAGGCACCTGTGCAGCTGACATTACTTTCATCTGGAAACAGGCCATCCTTTGTGCCCAACTCCCTCTGCCGGGCACCCGGCTTCGGCCACGTATAATCCCGAACAGAACAGCATTTCTTCCAGATGCAAGCTGCCACAAGATGGAAGCTTGGCTTCCCTGGGAGGGCAAAAGGCCTCCTACAAACTGACATCACGCACCTGGGCAGGTGACTTTACTTACCCCTGGAAACAGGCTATCGTTTTTGCCGATCTCCCTCTGCCGGGCACCCGGCCTCGGCCACCTACAATCTCGAACGAATCAAGATTACATCCAGATGCAAGCAGCCACAAACTGGAAGCCTGGCTTGCCTTGGACGGCCAAAGGCCTCCTACAAACTGACATCAGGCACCTGGGCAGCTGACATTACTTTCATCTGGAAACAGGCCATCCTTTGTGCCCAACTTCCTCTGCCGGGCACCCGGCTTCGGCCACGTATAATCCCTAACAGAACAGCATTTCTTCCAGATGCAAGCAGTCTGGATCAGGAAGACTAGCTTCCTCTTAAAGCGCCAAAGGCGTCTTACAAACTGACATCACGCACCTGGGCAGCTGACTTTACTAACCCTTGGAAACAGGCCATCCTTTGTGCCCAACACCTTAGGCCGGGCACCCGGCCTCGGCCACCTACAATCCCCAACGGAACAGGATTTCTTCCAGATTCAAGCTCCCACGAACTGGAAGCCTGGCTTCCCTTGGAGGGCCAAAGCCCTCCTACAGTCTGACACCAGGCACCTGGGCAGCTGACTTTACTTTCATCTGGAACAGGCCATCATTTGTGCCCAACTCCCACTGCTGGGCACCCAGGTTCGGCCACCTACAATCCCGAACGGAACAGGATTTCTTCCAGATGCAAGCTGCCACAAGCTGGAAGCCTGGCTTCCCTTGGAGGGCCAAAGGCCTCCTACAAACTGACATCAGGCACCTGGGCAGCTGAATTTACTTAAACCCCTGGAAACAGGCCATCCTTTGTGCCCAACTCCTTCTGCCGGGCACCCGGCCTCGGCCACCTACAATCCCGAACGGTACAGGATTTCTTCCAGATGCAAGCTGCCACAAGCAGGAAGACTGGCTTCCCTGGGAGGGCCAAAGGCCTCCTATAAACTGACATCAGGCATCTGGGTAAGTGACTTTACTTACCCCTGGAAACAGGCCATCCTTTGTGCTCAACTCCTTGTGCCGGCATCGTGGTTCTGCCACCTACAATCCTGAACGAATCAGGATTTCTTCCAGATGCAAGCTGCCACAAGCTGGAAGCCTGGCTTCCCATGGAGGGTCAAAGGCCGGCTACAAACTGACATCAGGCACCTGGGGAGCTGACTATACTTACCTCTAGAAACAGGCCATCCTTTGTGCCACACTCCCTGTGCCGGGCACTCGGCCTCGGCCCCCTACAATCCCGAACGAATCAGGATTTCTTGCAGATGCAAGCAGCCAAAAGCTGGAAGACTGGCTTCCCTGGGAGGGCCAAAGGCCTCCTACAAACTGACATCACGCACCTGGGTAGTTGACTTTACTTACCCCTGGAAACAGGCCATCCTTTGTGCCCAACTCCCTCTGCCGGGCACTTGGCTTCGGCCATCTATATTCCTGAACGAATCAGGATTTCTTCCAGAGGCAAGCCGCCACAAACTGTCTCTCCTGGCTTCCCTTGGAGGGACAAAGGCCTCTTGCAAACTGACATCAGGCACCTGGGCAGCTGACTTCATTTTCTTTTTCTAAGGGCCATCCTTTGTGCCCAACTCCCTGTGCCTGGCACCTGGCCTCTGCCACCTACAATCCTGAACGGAACAGGATTTCTTCCAGATGCAAGCTGCCTCGAACAGGAAGACTAGCTTCCCTTGGAGGGCCAAAGGCCTCCTACAAACTGACATCAGGCACCTGGGCAGCTGACTTTACTTACCCCTGGAAACAGGCCATCCTTTTTGCCCAACTCTTGGTGCCGGCATCGTGGTTCTGCCACCTACAATCCTGAACGGAACAGGATTTCTTCCAGATGCAAGCTTTCTAGAACAGGAAGACTAGCTTCCCTTGGAGGGCCAAAGGCCTCCTACAAACTGACATCAGGCACCTGGGCAGCTGACTTTACTTACCCTTGGAAACAGGCCATCCTTTGTGCCCAACTCCCTTTGCCGGGCACTCGGCCTCGGTCACCTACAACCCCGAATGAATCAGGATTCCTTTCAGATGCAAGCTGCCACAAGCTGGAAGCCTGGCTTCCCTTTGAGGGCCAAAGACCTCCTACAAACTGACATAAGGCACCTAGGCAGGTGAGTTCAGTTTCCCTTTTCTAAGGGCCATTCCTTTGTTCCCAACTCCCTCTGCCTGGCATCGTGCTTCTTTTTTTTAATTCAGAGTTAGATAAACCAGAAAAAGAAATGAGAAAAGCAAAACACAAGTTGTCAGAGTAGCTGTCCATCAAATTAGAATCAATTGAGTGATTATAAATTATGAAACAATATGTCTGTAATTGCTCATAGGGGTCTTTTACTCTTGACTGTGGCTCAATCAAGATCAGCCGAACACTTACTAATGCTCTGCTTCTTCAGCTCTAACTCTGCACCCACCTGTACTCATTTATCCTTAAACTAGATACACTGCCAAGGAAAAGTGTGACTGATCACAAGTTTAAGTCATTAGTACCAGCTGTATAAATAGCTTGTGTATATGCTTTTAATGATCAGAAGAAAATATCACTCAGTTTCAAAGATATAGCACATAATGATCGGCATTTCTGGATTCTGTCTACAAACAAATTATTTGTTTGGTGCTCTAAGCAATTACTTCTTGTTCCTGGAAATGCTATTCTACATGGGGGAATTCTTCGTCCTAATATTTTCACCCCTTTGATGGGAGGCTTCTATTCATAGGTTTTTGGGGGTTTTTTTGTAAACGTACATGGAGTTTGCTTGTTTGGATAGGTTTTGTTATTTTTGTGTACTTAAGAGCAATTTTAAAACATTCCCATCCAAAGAAGTGTCATACAACAAAATAGGATTTGAAAGGTTACAAGATCCTCTGTTCTATTACTTTCTGAAACTATTCCAGTAGTTCTTTCACTTGAATACTTCCTTAGTACTGATAGTGTTCTTGTGGCTATTAAAACAAAGAACCCAGGATACAATGTCTTCCCATCATTCTTGATGTTCAGTCATGCTCTAAACACTCCTGCCCATTCACAAGGCTCTCACGAGCCACAGGGACATTTCCCACTGCTCCTTACTTACCCCTGATGCCTTCATGTCTTCTAAACGCTCCCAACATTTAATGGTTTTTACAGCACTTCTGTCAACATCCAAGTTCCATATTTGTATTTAAAGTCATTTTCAGCTTCCTTAATATGGAGTTTTCCAACTGACACGTCTGTAAGTGCGCACTCTCCTGTTTAACTACTGGTCACCACAAATATTTAAAGGAATTCAGGCACGCTTTCTTCAGCAATCCCTTGAAAAGAAGAAACCTGGATTATCAGACAAAGGCTACAAAATGGCACTGATGATCTGGCTCAGCACTGTGCCCTGAAGGCTGTTGCAGGCAGAGTAGTTCAGCCGCAAGATCATCGCCCCTTTCTACATTATCTGGAAATATTTCTTTAGCTCAACAGGGAGACAAGCTACACCAAAAATCCACACCTTATTGCCTATTTTCATTGTTTGTCTAACAGTTCTTTTGGTGGCTCTTCCCCAGCGTAACACCTAAATTCCACAAATACGGGAATTCTATTTCAAACTGCACCCACTTCTCATACCACATTGCTCCATATTCAGTAAAGCAAATGAAGTTCTGATGTATTTGAAACAAGACCACTGCCTGCAGGAGCTGTACTAGGGTACTACTGGTGCCTAAGGGAATCCAAAACTCCCTCAGAATAATGTCACTGCCCAAAAATACCTAGATTCCACTCAAATCTTCCCTAACACGTTACCAAGCCCTACAAGATCAGATGCTACTTAGATGTGAACGTTCCAGGGTGTTGCTCATTGCTCAAATTGTGACTGAACTTCAATCACAATTGAATGGGAGTGTTTTCAAGCCTCAATTTCCTCACTCGTATTTCCATAGAGAAATTTAATTTCTGCTGGAATCTACTACATTTTTTCCAAAGGCAGATAGAATACTGGTTCCAACCAACTTGGAGCTGCAGTAAAGAAAAACACTGGAAATACTTTAAGCAACTGCAGATGGCCATCAGGACTTGTGTACAAATACTCCTGGATCATTCAAGGAAGTATATTAATTCAAGACCACTGGAAAAAGGTACCAGTTAAAATGTCTGCCATCTCTCCTTGCAGTCACCAGGTGTATGTTTGGTGGCTGCGTGCTTCACTTCAGCACAAGGAAGACTTGGCATTTTTAATTTACAAGCTGCAGGTAAACTTTGAAGATGTTACTGGTTGTTGGCAGTATTGGCTGTTCAATTTGCTCTCTTCATACCCGCTTCTTTCTTCTCCACCTTGCCCCACACAGGAAAAAAAAAAACCTACGTAAGTGCTCTTCAGAGAGGAGAGACTAAATCACAAACACTTCAGGGCAGGAAGCTTCAACAGTTGAAGCTCTTATTTGCAAGTTCTGTAAATGCTATTTCATACAACTCGATATATTCGCCACCCCACCTTTTCCACAGGCAAACACTGTATCCATCCCTCCACCCCTGAAGCCCACCAGGGGCACTCTGGTATCTCTGCCACCATCTTGAGGAGCAACAGACTCTGAAACATTATTTTTAAGGAAATTGACAATTATACACACAGCATACGCTGTTTGCCTCTGCAAGTCACAGCCAACATTTCTATTCTTTCCTCCAACAATAAATTTAAAGTGTGTACTACATTTATATAAGAAGAATATATAACCCAAGAGCGCCGACTGCAGCCCCACAAAGCCACCAAAAGTTTATTTGGTCTCGCAAAAGAAGGCAAGCACCTTTCAGAGGCATCACCATTTCCTTCTCTCCTGGATACAGAGCCCTTCAGGCAGATTTGGCACACACGCTTGCAGTAAGAGGACAAGATGGAGCAATTCTGTCAGTGCAGCAGATTAAAAAAACCTGCCACCAAGAGGCTTTATTCCAAAGGCAATTCTCCTCTGATTCACAAAAGGTCTGCCTACCATACAGCCAAGCAGAGGCTCCCAGATGGTGCTGGCAAAGCAATCTCCACTTTCTCCCAACAGCACAGCAGCATGTTGATGTCTAGAAAAAATATTTCCAGTCCTGATCCCTTTGCTGTCAGTTCTGTAACATGCACTGCCCTGATTAAATAAATAAAAGCCTATCAACCACCAGCAGTTTCAAGACTTACATGAAGCTCTCCTACTCTTAGGGAAAAACCCCATGAAGTCAGCATTTAAAACCAAGAGAAAGTGCTTGGAATTATATCTCTTTCTTAATGACAGTCTCACTATTCCCTAAAGTTTGGGGAAGTTCTTTAAAGCCGCAACATTTTTGGCCAGGTGATCAATAGTTTGCTTCAGTACGAGACAGGACTAACACTGGACAGGTACCTCTAAAGTCACCAGAAACCAGCAGATTGCAGTTGGCTTCTCTCACAGACACACCTCTAAGCGATCTTGGCTTCCAGTTCCAGTCTCCTCCACCCTGGCATCCACACATGAACAAATGGACTAAGCAGCATTGCTCAAATCCTGCTGCACTTGCTTAACCTCCATAAGATTTCCCAGGAGAACTTTACTTTGTGGCACTTCTGCTCTCCTTCAGTCCTGCAGCTCTTCTGCAAGTTTCTGCTCAAGACTTAGCACAGACTACTCAAGAAATCAGAACACAGGAACTCAGAAATATTTCAACAATTAAGCTTTCTTCTGGAGTAGAACCAACCATGTAAATCATACAACTAGAATATTTCCCTGATTTTTATTTTAAGCTTTAAAAAAAATCCACACTAATTAAAGGACCTTAATACATTGATAAAGTATTTACCAGGCCAATGAATAAAAAGGTTGAAGTTTCTCTCAAAGAAAAAAAACAAAAACAAACAACCAAAAAAACACAACCAAACAAGTCTAGGTGGGAGATAACAGGCACAGCACCCTGTGTCACATTTTTCTGTCTTGAAGAAAAAATAATGGGGATGTTTGGACAAGTATTTATCAGAACAAAGCCTACAGTGGCCCCTGAGGATAAAGTCAAATTTTTTCAATGCCAGCTAGTCAGTAGCTCATCGTGACTGTTAAAAAACTGAACTCAAGGACACTGGCAAAAGCAAGATTTGAGAACTGTAGATATACTATCAAATTTCTACCATGTGAAACCTATTTTGATGGCCACAACAAGCAAGACACATTCCCTAATGCACACATTTGTCATACTCAGGTTTGTTACACCGAGTGATTTAAAGTGACCCTGCAGAAAAACTGGTTTGCAAAGACAGCAGACAAGAAAAACTTAGAGGCCACAAAGAGTAGAAGAGGAAAAACTGAACCACCACTTGCTAATGATAGTTCAGTTCATGCACTTGTGTATGCAGACCCAGCCAAGCCAACAGAAGGTGAATGAAAAATCTGAAAGCACAATTGAGCAAACCTTCAAAAAATATCTATCACTTAAGAGGCCAATTTCATATGCACATGATGCTGAAAATTTAGAAGAATCAAAATAATTGAATACTGAAGCAGGAGAATAAGAGTCCATACCATTGACACACGATCATTTTTTCCTCTTAAAACAATGGGAGAAATGTCTTGTATTAAAACAATTGCTTTCTTTAGGACTTCTAAATTGCACTAAATATTAACCTTCCTAAAACTGCACAATGGCAAACCCAAATTAAAAAAAAAAAAAACTTGGGACAAGAAGAAACAGTGATATATATGAACACAGTTCAACAGATCTCCATAGACACTCTTACATTTCAGAATTGAGTTCATATTGACTATCATACACATTAATTTGAAATCCCAGCTTTAGTCTTTCATACAAGTTCTACTTCTCAGTATTTTTTAATGAGGAACTAAGATCTTGATAAAGCCATTCATTTCATTGTATCCGAAAGTCCTTTGCCTGCTGTACATTTTCTCTGCAGCTGTAGGCATGCATGAGTATGCCTAGCATGTGCATCTGCGTATTTCTATTTACACTAGGAGTGCTTAAATATTCATCTGCAGTTATGTATTTATGTACACAGCTAAAACCACACAGCTATGTTAGATCTGATGTATTTTAATGGGGGTCAAATCTTCAATCCATGCTGGGATTTTCTGCTATTTAAGAGAAACAGGCTGTGGAGCATTTGATCTTTTTCTCCAAGAGCAAGATAAAATGTCCCAGATGTGCCCAATTCTCAAATGCATTGTTTGTATCTCTTGTAAGAACAAGTCTCCAGGCACCTGAGCAAAGATAACCCACGTTACATGGATACCTCACAGACTGGCAGCAAAGTGCTGTCATCTTACCAACCAATATTAAAAGCAGGCTACTGCATGAGGCTGCCAGAGAGGCTTAGGCAGTGCTGTTACAGCTCACATTTCGCACTTGGTTTGCTACAAGAAGCAACAAAAAATAGTATTTTTAGCTCACCAATAACAATAGGAAAAGAGCAAGTGCTTTCCATAAAGAAAGATTCTCACCTGACACCAGGAGCCCCCTGGAATCTTGGATACAATCAAGCTCTATGAAATACACTGCTGATATACCTTGCAGATAAGACAGAATTTTACACCAATCTCAGTTTCCCATCTTAATATATTCTCTTTGCTGTGACAGGTAATTATGCAGAGCAGGACAGCCCTCTGAATCGCTGTCTTGTAAAACAAACATCGCTTTAATTAACATAACCAGTACAACAAAACATTTTCTAAATTTGCACTCAAGAGAAAAGATTCCCTTCACTAAGACAGCAGCTTGAGGGCATTGAGAGGATTTTTTGGACTTGGGGGACAGGGACAGAGCAACATTACTTGTTTGTTTTCAGTTTTGTGCAGCTCCTCATCTGATTCACCGGCTATTGAGAACTGACAGAAATGCCACCTATCTTATCTAAACAGTTCTTATCTGACCTTTTTTGGCTTCTCTTGAGACAGACAGCAGGACTCTGGTACTGCTAAAGGAAAAAGTACTGCCTGGTATCTCTAAAAACACAGATTTTCAGAAAGAAAAGAACAGTCGAATGCATCAAACAAGAACACTTTATTCCTTCAATAATGCTTACGTATTTTCACTATTTCAAAGTCTCCAAATAAAGCTTAGAAATTAAACACGTTAATGCTACATTCAAATATTTCTCTCTTCTAACCTAAGCCAGGAAAAAAAAGAAAACCAAATCAGGAAAAGAAATCCTTATTTTTACTACAAAAAGTCTCAGTTTTCCACATGAGAAGCCACATTCTCAACAAATCGATGCCAGAAGAGTCAACATTATTGAAGAGGGTTAAAGTGAGCTGTCAAATTACCTTCCATCCTCTGAGGATGTGCACTACACTACCAGCATGTTTCCAGCTCTCACATTCAGAGTAGGAGAGCCAGGACTAAAACATCTGCTGGGCCTAACAAGGTCCATGTCACATCTCTGTGATAACACATTGCTCATGTCTATCACGTAACACAGGCAGAACATATTCTCCTGGTTTTAGCCCCTTAGATTCCTCGGTCTAAGCAAGAAATTGGCAGCCTGCCAGGCTTCCTATGGACCATTCTGGGGTGGGACCACCAGGTAAATCTCCCCGAGTCAGGTCATGATATCCTAAAGAGAGACACTGCCCTACTTCCCCATGGATAAATGGGATGATGAGCAGTGCAGCAGGAGCAGGAAGCTCTGCTAAGTTTCCACCACTGCCATGCATTTTCTCTTCACTAAACATCGATTTACTTGCAGGAAGAAAGGCTCCCCTAATAGAACCTGTTCTTTTTATTGCAACCAAGAGGGAAATGGCGAAAAAATAGCTTGAAACTATACCAGTTTCAAGCTATTATTAACTAGCAGGCATACACTGACAGTAGGAGAGATGCGGTGGCAAGAGGACTTTCAATAGCCAAAGAGCCCTTTCATCATCTGACCAGCTTCATCTATTGTATTCAAATAAATGTTAAAATACAGAGAAATCACACATATCTAGAGCCTTTACAAGGAGTATCCAGTTGCAGATTTCTTTCTGCACATGACTAAATTTAATGCATCCTTGCCGTATACAAAAAAAAAAAAAAAAAAAAGCCTTGTGAAATGAGAGGTGCTAACATTTTCTAACAAATGCGATGACATTACAGAACAGGATCCTTTTTGTTACTCATGAAAACAACATGCACTTGGTGCAATTGATTTCACACATAAACGGCAACAGTTTCAAAGCCCAATATTGCTTTTTTTGGCCAGTTAGTAGAAACCCATTTCTAAAGCTGATAGCAACTCTGACAATTAATTACAAGCTCAAGATCAAGCATGTCAAATCCTTGTGAAATCCCTAGACATCAATCAGAATGACTCCTGAGGGCCTCCATAGAGTTCAGAGCAAGTATTCCCTCTTTTTGCAGATCATCTTTCAGTGCCTCTGAGCTGCACAGATTATCAGCAGGAATATTTTATGGAATAAGATCAAGGTAAATAGGACCAGGAGGTGTACAGTTTCCTGAGTTTAGGTACAACAGACTTGCCACAGGTAAATAACTGCTCACTTAGGCACTTATACATATTACAGCCTGGTGAGGGGTGGGGAAACACTCACAAAGGAGACTAAAACACACTGCAGGGCAAACTGCAATTCCACCAATCCACACCTGCAAAACTCATTTACCACAACCGTGCTCAGCACTCCATAAAGACTCCTAATGAATTTATGCAGCACCAGTACAAGTTGACAAATACATGAAAAACATTTTAAAAAAAATAACTATAATGTCATGATGTTCCTCATGCTGATCTGAGTCAGGGTAAGAGCTGAAGGGCATTTCCTTGTGAGCTGAGAGGCCCACAGAAATAACCCAGCCATGATTGTCCCCAAGGACAACAAATGGGGCAGACCCCACACTTCCAACAGGCTGAGCTAATCAACAGATCTGCACATCTACTGCAGAATCTGCATAAGAAATCGATTGAAACCATGTGTTGTTATGGATTCATTTTGCCAAAAAATTAACTGTGACGGGTTGGCACGGTAATGACTTGAACTTTTCCACAATACCATGAAGTACTGATGCTTCTGGAACAACAAAGTAGATTCTGATGTACCATTTAGCCTTCCTAGAAAGAAACCACGCCAACAAGATAAGGTAATCTTGAAATTGCCATCTTCAAGCTTCCTAAAACTGGAGAGAAGGTTTGAAATCTATTCGGACTCTGATTAAACTCAGCAATCAACACGGTAAAAAATATATTAAATAGAGCTTTTAAATAGACAAACTGCAACAGTATTTACTTATTTTCTTCTATTTCTCCTCCCTGGAATCAAGTACTCAGGAAAACTTCTTACTTCTACAACAGCATATTGACTTTTTGACACTATGATCATTAAAGTCAACGTGGAAAATACATGCCCAAATAGAAAATCTAGATGCTGAAAGGAATATCAACCAAGTCAAATCCAACTTTTAAAAACAGAATCCTCAAGAAATGAGTCACCCACCCCCAAAACAAATGCAGCAGGAGAGGCAACTTATTCATCTCACAGAGATCATTCTCCTATCTCTCCATGCTCTGCTCCAAAGTGTGTTCAAATCAAAGGTTCTCATTTTTTTTCCTCTTCCCCTCAAATGTATTTAATTAGGTTTTTTTTTTCTTTGAAGTCAAGGAAAAGAGGCCTATTTATTTCAAGGAATATTTAGCCTGGCTTTTTCCTTCCAGTGTTCTACCTCACGGCATCTTCAACCCCATTGTTCCATAGGGACAGGGAGGCATCCAAATAAAGATTAATAAAAAGGCAATTACTGTGGTATTATTAATTGAAGGAACAGGATCACTTTTTCCAGTGTCAATGAACTTCAATACACTAATAAAATTAACAAATATCAAAGTGGTTTGGGTCTGAAATAGAAACATTTCCATTAAATCTGAGTAGCTTTTCCAAATACTGGGCAAATAGTTTGATACACTTTGAAATACTAAAATATCTCCAGTGCTCCAAGATGAAGCTGAGCAAATTTCACTGTATGAAATGAGAGTAGACATTGTTTGCACCTTCTAAGCATGCATTATATTTTCATCTTGGTGCTTAAAACAAGGCCACTGCAAGGAGAATTTCCACTATCCCAGCTGTCAGTAACTGGTTTTGTGACTTACCTGCTGGGGAATTACTCACTTCCCATTGCAAATCTGAAATCACTGTTCATTTGGACAGACTGCTCCTGACTGCACCCTGATGATGTGTCCTCAGTCCAGCTCATGGCACTGGCAAGATAAATGTGTAGAATGAGATTAGGGGCAAAACACTAACAAATTTTGCTTAGATCAATGAGATGCACTCACACCCTGTCAGTACTACCTGACATCTTCCTGACAATATTATGAGGCAATTAATGTCTGTATGTCTTGGCTGATGGAGGTGAATTATGGTAAGTTCTAGGAGGCAACTGTCTAAAGCAGGGGAAGCTGATTAATTACCCAGCAATAATTCATTATTGAGACATTTAGGTTGACTTGTGCACCACAAAGTCAGAGAGAGCAGGAAACAATCAAACCTATGAATACTATTCAGACTAAACTCTTTGCAGCTATAGCCATAGAGGCACATATACATAGAAAATAACACCATCTCAGAGAAATAAGGTGCTTGGAAGCAAATCCTCAAACCAAGTGGGCAGTCTCCATCCCATACAACGGATGTATCAGCACATGCAGCAGGAGCGCCTGTGCTGGAATTCTCACTATTTCTCAGGTCTGCCTGTTTCCTGTATCAAACAATGATCACACACCCAGGGGCACAAATGAGGAGCCAGTCTGCAAAGCCTTGGGCTTTGATCTCACACTGCTACACTGAAGCAAATGGACAGGAAAATAGAAGAAGCCTGTAAACACCTCTGCTGATAAAGATCTGTATGTTAATACCATTAACATTGACTACATCTAATTTAAAGCTGATATCTGCCAGCATATCACATACAAGTCTCTTTTCAGGTGTACAAAAAATGTGTCTATTTCACAGCATTTCTTCCTTTACTTCTCCACCTGGATCATACAGAAAATACATTTCTTGGCCACCAGCAAATCATTACCCCTCATGGGGACTGTTCCCTAAAGAGTTTAAGTACCAGAACAATGGACTACTGCACAGCACCAAATTTCAATTGTGACTTAACTATTCCACAAAGGGGATTTACTGTAGTGACACCTCTCAGGAATACACCATTATTTTAAATTTCACTGATATTTTCCACTAACAAAACAGCACTTCTACTTTAGCAGTGATTCGAAGATGGAAACTTTCCATAAAGCCTTTTCTTTCCTCTGGGTGTCAGAGTTGTCCTCAAAGTCCTTCTGTGTTAAAAATTAATTGTCTGGTTTGGTCTAACACACCCAATGTATTAGTTAAGGAGTACATGCACAGTAATATTTCAGAAAGATTACAACCCTCCTCCCCAGAATCTTGGATGGCAATTTTGGGTTACTCTGAACCTCTCTCCAGCTTTGGCTTCTGAACTTTTCATTAGTTTTCCTCTTTTTGTAACCTGCTGTCCAAATACCAGAACAACCACTTGACCATTTCCATAAACAAAACATCCTCTGCAAAAGTCTTCAGTCAGAATCTTATTATTAAAGCAAGTTTTTCCAAACAGTTTCTGCTGCAGAGTCAAAGGGCCCTCTGCTCAGAATCCTTTTCCTTAAAAGGATGGGGATATGGATGATTTCTGTGCCTTGTAAAGGTCCAGTGCCATTCACCTCTGGATACCAAACTGTTCTTACATCTGACTGGGGATGTAGTCACGGAAGATGAGAGGATTTCTCTCTAGCAATGATATCCTGCCCCTTGGCAGATATCAGGCAGTTTAAATCAAATTTCAGGTTTAGCTCACAACACTCAGGATGCTGACAGATGATGGAAGCACTGTCACAGCAGCTCTAGCTTGACTTTCCGCCTACACTACTGCACATTTTAAATCACTTCCAAACAGGATCACTAGAAAAGGGCAGCGATCCTTAAATCATCCATGAAAACACAATGGCATCCAACAGGTGTTTGCTTGAGTTATCCCCCTAAGGGAAGGCAGTACTTAAACAGGCATATAGAGGAAAAAATGAATAATTCTGTTCCTAAGAGCTGCCTCCTTCCCCTGTCTCCTCATTTCACATCAACATCTAAGAGGTCAACATTCAAGAGCTTTTCTTACAGTCTCTTCTTGAACTCCTCGGACTTGTTCTCATCTCAGTATATCCAGGTAACTCCATTTAGAGTTAGTATATCCAGGTAACTCCATTTAGAGTTACTGGAGATTTGTTCATCACGTTTATTATCTTCCAAGCTACTAGGCAAACCAAGTGGGTTATCCTGTCTTAAAAATTCCAGGTCTGCCTGACCAATATATGATAGACATTCAATTTAGGAAATACTGCCAAAAAGAAGACATTTCCCTGATCTTCTGAGTATAGTGGACACCACATAAAAGTACTAGAGCAGAGCCATGAAAACCAGAGCAAGGGGAACAATGCCTGGCCCAGAATTGTCTCTCTCACACAGAAAAAAAAGTCAGAACAATTAGGAGGAAGTCCAAGATTATTTAGATGATAACCATGTGTCCACCAAAACACTGCACTGGGGAAATGGATGGAGTCTAGAGAATTAGAGCAGCTGCCAACATGAGACTTAAGTTTGTAAACACACTTTTCATTGTAACTCTCCACAAAAAACCTTGGGACCTTTCACTACTCTCCCCAGAGGTTTTGGCCTTGTTATTAGTTTGCTTGGTGCCAGTTTGAGTGCCACTGAACCCACCTTATAATTTATCTTCAGAATATTTAATTAGATGAATTTTGTGCTCTATTAACATGCTTGGGTTTAACTTTTTGCCTTATTTAACATTATAAAGTAGATAAAGGATAGGGCCTATAATTGTTTACATCGCATTAGGCACAATTTCTGCATTCTGTGAATGCTTCCTCATTAGTTTTTCTCTGCTTGCTTAATTTATCCACTCCAAAAGACTGAATTCATTAACTACAATTACCATGGTTATTGTCTTTGGAATATTTTTATGTACTTATAATTAACGTATTTTAAACATACAGTCAAAGGTCATACATTTGAAATCATGTGTAGCCTTCCGTACTGATATCAAGATTTAGTTCAAGAATATGATTGATAATTTAAATATTTTCCTTTCTCAAGTCATGGAGCATAATAGAATAATTATCAAAAAAAAATACTGCCATATCATCCTATCATCATGCCTATTCTATTATTCCTGTGGATTATTTGAGTAATCCATAATAATAAAAGTTCTAACGAACAATAATTAAGAGAAAAGATACAGGATAGTTCCTCCCAGTTTTGATACCATGAGCCCTGTAAGGTTAACTCCGAAGGCCTCCAACGGGCGTTCAGAATAATTCATTTTGTGTATGATATTCCTTATTTATAGCCAAAGCAGGGAATATACTTCAGCTTCTAAACATTTACAATCTCTAATCCATTTTTTTTTCAACATGAGTAATTTACATATCCAAGTCCAAACTGAATGAAAACTACGTTTTGATTTACTAAAATCTCATTATTCTTCTAATTGCAATAGGCACGAGATTGTACAGTAGCAAATCCCTCCAATTTCCACTAACTTCACTGAATACCACACCTTAACTTTATACAGGATAAAGATATTTAAGGAATTCTATATTGTTTGACAGTTCTAAGATACAGTTTTGCTTTTGCAAACTGTATTCCAACTGCTGTTTTCAACATCACCTCATGCTACACAAAAATCACAATGCAACCTTTTCATTTCCACTGGATACATGCAATATTATTATTAGTTACTAAAATTAATTGTGGGACACTGTCATGATCTTTAGAAAGGTTAAAAAATCCTTCGTTGCCCTTTAACTGAAGTCGTTTCAAGTGCAAAAACGCCAGAATCAAAGCACAGCAATAGAGAAAAGGAGAGGAAACAGAACTAATCTTATTAAGGAATGAAAAATAGATCCTTTACCATAATGAGAATGGTTCCTACAAATGGTGTTTATTGTGTGCTTAACAAAATAAATATTAATAGAACTTAGCAAAGTAATGCCTTAGATCCAAGCTTATAGCATCATATCCTTTCAATAGTTATGCTTGTTGGTTTTGTCCTTTTCTTCATTCCTGTCATTGATTATCCTTTGACCTAGTCCTCCCTCCACCTCTGACCATCATTCATCACACATGGTCTTATACTGCAAATCATCTACCCAAAAGAGAAACCAGTGCATTCTTCAGCCAGTGATCAAATTCCAAGTACTCAATGAAACAAGTCTAAAATACAAAAGATTTTTCAGTTCATTTTATAACTTGCCTGCTGTCATTACCCCAGCATCCCAGAATTAACATTTTTCATTCCCACTTCTAGATTATTTATTTCCTAATGCCTTCCATTGCTCTCTTAAGACATGTTTTAGATCTGGTTATCCCACAGTTATTCCAAGTATTTTAGCTAGGCACGACATTGAGACTGAGGTTTACCTAAGTCATTAACTGAAAGCCAGGAGAAAAAAACAAAACCAAACAAAATAAAGACCAAAACCAAAAACCAAAAAACCCAACCAACCAAACAAAAAAACCCCCAAAATCAAGACAGCTTTTTTCTGTAACCAACAGCAAAGAAAGAAAAGCGTGTTTGCTTTCCTCACTCCCATCTTTACAGTCTCTCTGGTCTTAGCATCAAAATCAAGTTGTTCCTTTTGCTCTTCCCTTGCTATTTCTTCCCCCACCAAAAATCAAAACCTGATGTCATCTAGATCAACTTCGCAATGAGAACCACAGTGCTGGGAGAATGGCTACCTGAGCACAGAAACACAGAGCTCAAAGCCTTAAACCTGGGCTAATCCTTCAGGAGAACGGGTCCATTCTCTCAGAGGAAAAATGGCAACCTGAACTGCATTAAAAAATGCAGGTTTTTGATCCCTCTTCAAGTGCACAGCACACAATATTTTGCTCTGCACATAGCTGTTTAAGCAGTCCATCATCAAGGCTTTCTAGCCTTTACTAGAAAGTGTCATTAACACGGGGGTTGGGACATTAAATGTCAGCTTTTATCATTAACTCATTTTAAAGGCATGTTCTCTTTCCATTTAAATCTGCACTGCACCTTCAGTTTGATTTTGGCAAGCAAGACAGAGTCACAAGACAAGAAAGATCAACCCAAAACTTCCAAAAGTGAATGTGACCTCTGAAGATTGCATCCTGTTTTACCAGCTGCTTCATCAACATCTGTGCACCTTGGAGTAGCCTGAGACATAGCAAAGGACACACTTACTGCTAATTTTGATTCTTTTATAGTAAAAATTCTTTAAGAGATTTCAGGGAAGAAAAGAGCAAGTACCAAACAGTCTATAAAGGTTTCACTGGTATTATGATACAGCACATTAATAGCTTTAATGTGAAGAAAAAAAAATTACATGTGGGCTAATAAAAAGCCTTCTTTTAATTCCCTCTGTAACACCTCCCCACGACTTGACCATCTGTACATTGATATATGAGTAAAAACACTCGAATGTGTGGTGCCAAGGGACTTGTAGATTCACAGAAGCTGACTACAACAGCACCACGTTGAGAACACCCCCTGCACAACCTTCAGCTCTGCACAAGAAGCCAAAATTAGCACTTCCCCCCTCAGCTGCTTCAGAGTCGTGCTGACTTCACCAGCCAAAGAGTAATTTCATAAAACATCTGTCTGACCTAAAACAAAACTTGCAAAGAAACAAGGATAGGTTGAAGGTAAGGCAACTTGGGAAGATCTTTCCTCTGTAAAGATGCTACTGCACATCCACTCAGCTCAAAATACACCAACTCTTTAAGCATTTTTCTTTCACTCCTCAGTATTTTACTTGAATAAGCTACATATACTCTTATGAAAATGGTGCAAAGATTATAGATGTGTACAGGATATATATACAACATTGTTTCTAGTACAAAATTCATAGCTTCAGATTTTTTCTAAATTCAAATTCATGGCTTAGAAATTTGCTTTGTAGGGAAACCGTATCACATTCTTCTAGAAATCAAATTTCCTTGGGAAATAAAAGGAGAAAGAACTTGAAAAACTATTTAAGAATATCTTAAGTTGCTCTAAATCAGGAACTATAGTAATTTTTTTGGTCTTGACTCACAGCAAAATGATTTTAACTAGGAAAACAGTCTCTGCAAACTTGAACTGAGCGTTTCACCAATGCAAGTAATGAGAGATGGTTGCTGTGAAGTGAATATTTCACCTCGGGATGTGTTTTGCAATCCAGCAAACCATAAGCTGTCAGGAGCATCTCATCTCAGTGACTTCCCTGAATAGTCCTCACAGGATTTCTGACTCAGTCAGAATATGGTAAGGAGTATGGCCAAGCAGAGAAACCTCTTGATAACGTTTGTTTTTAAAGGAGGGGCAGAGTGGCATTTTTACATCTTTGCACAATAGTCCTATTTTTGCTGGGCCCAAGTTACCCTACATTGCACAGAATTTCTGATGTTAGGGTTGAAATTAGAACGGCAAATCCTAAACACCAAGGATGCAGTGTGTCCTTAAAGAGAAACATCAAAAGCTAGTACACTTTGTGCCAAGTTAAAGGTTTTGAGTACAAAGATGTAACAACAGAAAAGTTCATGCATGCTTATATGAAAAAATATGAAGTGTATCTGCAACCTAGGGCTTGGAAATTATTCATTAAAATAAGAAGGCCCAAGCCCTTAGATACTGTTTTGACTTTCTTCTTATTTTGATCTTAATGTGAAACAATTTACAACATCAAAATGTTGTTATATTTCAGAAGTTTTGTTTTAATTGTAATGCCGAATTATATAATAATTATAATTTGCTTTTCAAATCATCTTTGAGAAGAAAGGAATAATAAAATTATCCTAGTAAAACCACTAGGGGATTATTGTTGCACTGGAATATCAAAGAACTTCGGATGCATTGAAGATTTATTGTCGCACAAAACATCGAAGTGTTAATGATCTTAATCTGAAACTGGGTGTTCTTCCTTTGATTAGGCACTATACATCAGTATGACAGTCTTAATACTTTCTGGTTAGACTGATAAATGCAACAGATTTTGTTACGTTACTCAGTATGCCTGCAAGTTAATATAGAAATAAAACTATTTCCTTATAAATTTTAGATTATGCAGAGGTAAGCACAGTACAGCTGTTGCCTTATTTTGCAGTGCACACTGTATTATGAAATGGATTAAGCAACTTCCCACCCCCCAAACAGGAAAAATTATGGGAGTTTTTCCTCTGAGCTGATGTTCCTCCTAACAAATGCTTCAGTTCAAACTGATCAAGGCATTTAACATTTGAATGAGCTTACTAATTTAAGCAACAGTACTATGCTTACAGCCAGGAGCATACACACCTCACCTAACTGACTGAGCAAGGGGGACCTGCAAGTCCACAATTATTCTGGAATTTTCACTCTGTGGCTTACGAGTACCTCCATCTCATGTTTATTAGCAAGACTCAAACACAGCAAGAACAATCACATATTTCCTAAGATAATGAGCCCTTGTTAATTCTTCATTTATCCTTACTAAGAAAACCTAAGAAACCAAGCTTTATATTGCAAATGGATAACAGAAAAGAGCAAAAATTTTTCCTAAGAGTCATATGGGAATAAAATAACTACATCCATTTCAAATTATTTCATGCATACCAAACCTTGCAAAGCAGGCATGCAAACATTCATGCCTAGGCACAAAGTATTTCTGCTGAGAAATGCAATCTTTCACTTGCACATCGCTGTAAGTTAATATAAATCTTTCAAAAGATTCCTCAGTATTTTTCATTTTTCAAACCCGAATTTAAATAACATCCATCAAGAATTCACATAAGCAGAACAAGCACAGCAACAACAAATGAAAAAACGACTCTCTGAAGCAGACAGTTTAATGCCCAGCACGCAAGACAACACAAACAAAACTAAAAGCAATGGCTCAAAATAGGCACTGTTTTTTTCTCTTTTCATCAAAAGCTGATTATAACCCCTCTAAGAAACCAGCATGATCTCCACAGGCTTCACTGTCCTATATGAGGAAGATACAGTGGCATTTATTTGTTGGATTCACACAGTGGGTGTGTGACCCGCTCGAGCAGGGTGTGGAGGGCAGAGCTGGGCACACATACAGCTCCTGCCCAAGGTGCACAACAAACAAACACTGCTGCTGTTGCAGGACCACCTTCCCTACACAATTTTTCCTACAGGTGATCTCATGCCGTGCAATTTGTAACAAGAAACTGAGAGAATCCAGGAATCAGGTGGCTCCAGAGAATGCTCGCTGATTTACAAGGTTAATTTCCCACAGCGGCATCCAGACAGGTTAGTGAACTATGAAGCATTTTCCTTTCAGTAATGGAATGGAATAACATGCTGACAGAACAGACTGAAAATACTTAATTTCTCCCTCTTACATAAGAATATTTAATGTGACTTCTAAATGACCCAGCTGAGAGAGGCATTCTTTCCTTAGATAAAATACATGACAGAGAAGAAAAAAAATATCTTTTGAAACAACTCTCCCTAAATTATATGGGCTTTGCAGGATATTCCATGACCAGAATGAAATCTAAGTAAACAAAGGAGGATGCCAAATTTCAGATTCCTAAGGTTCATGAAGTTGAATTCTACAGCTCATGATGACCACAGTGGTTTCAGAGAGAGGATGACAACGTTTGATGTTGGCCAAGAGTCCACAGGAGATGATGATGCTACTGAGTGATGAACAACACACACCTCTGAGTTTCCCTGTCATTCTGAACAGAATTCCTGACTGTACAATCATGCAGCAGAAAGACAGCCAGGAACCAAAGAAAATTCCCAAACAACCCCACAGAGAAGCCCCCCACCAGCTCTGCACTGCTTTCATCAAGAGGTATCAGACCACAGCTTTTTTAATGACATGCTCTTCACAACAGTACTCCATACATGAAATTTCATGTGAATAGCTGCACTGAACATGCTGGAATTACAGAAGAAATTTCCAGCTGCAGTAGAAAATTAGACATTTGATGGAACTGAGCAACTGAAAGTGTTTGTTATAAATATCTACAAGTATTTTTATAAGAGTCCAGCATCACTCTATCCTGCATCTAAGCAAACAAATATTTAGCATAACCTGCTCAACTCTGCAGCATAACACTAATGACAAGATTTCTTTTAAAGGTAATTTGTATTATTATCACTCTGATAATAACACATTACTGTCATTAACTGCAACTCATGAAAAATAAAAATACACTGCTTAACATGAATATTGCTTTCTGTTGGTTTAAAGGAGGAGGCTGACTGTCATTCTGCTCCAAGAGAAGCATACAAGGCTTGGCATGAAAACCCCTTTGGTTTATATTTTCGAGAAATCACCATTTCCCCCTGGCCTTGGTCAGAACTTCTTTTAGATTCCCTAAATGCCACCAAAAGCAGGAGACATTGGCTCTACAGTTGGCCTGTTCAGGAAGGTATGAGGGATTTTCCAGATAACACATTCAAATAGTCTCTGGTGAGTACACTAGGATTTATGACAACAATTAATACAAACTGAATCAAAAAGGAAGATAAAATGTTTTAAGTTTAGATATTATTGCAAATTCTGGTTTTTAAGATCAGAATTTTTCCAAGAATGCTCAGTCATTCTCCTGCAGCAACAGTCTTTTGAGCTGTCAGTGTGAATTGTCCACGGTTCATCCTGAAATTAAAGAAAATCCCTGGCAGCAAAAGTGAAGAGTCAGCCAAAACCTATCCATTTCACTCACTGCCAACTTGCTCTCAATCTCTCCATTACTCTCTGGAAGCTCCTCTACCAACTTTCCTTTCTTTTCCTATGTTAAGGGACAGAGGGATGGCTCTTCATACTTTTGGAGCATCTTCAGAGAAAATTTTAATAGAAGTACCCGTGTTTTATTATTTCCTCAATCTCATATTACATAAAACTATCTAAAACAGCCTCTCCTTTGGAATAAATTTGATGCCACCACTGATATGCCCATTGCACTTTACTACTATCTGAATAGGACCGAATGTTAAGTGATCTTGTTTTATTGTTCTAATATAATACCGAGAAGAAAGAAAAGTCAGTTAAAAAGCTTATTGCTGAAAAATGAATTTCTTATGAATTCTCTCTAAGTGAATAGAGAGACAGATTGCAGCTTCCTTATGAAGGAGGTTACTGGGGAACTGGCTTCTCTAATTCACACTCTCAAATAAATCCATTCTGACAAATGCTTTAAAACACATGTGAAAACCTTCTTTTAGTGTTAAAAGAAATAAAAAATACATTAGGAGAAAGGAAATTTCCCTACATGAAGACTCCACACAGTACTTCAAGAGACACTTCAAGTGCAGCCATATGCCTATGAAAACTGGATTTACACAATCTCCTGTCACTAGAATTCGTTTATTGACAGCACAAAGTACCCAGTAACTGCAGGGTCATCTTGCACTAGCATGCAGCTTCCCTCCCGCCTACAGAAAAGGTGTTTGTTTGCTGCTATTTCAGGAGTCCTGTTCACCCTGACCTACAGCGCCCTGTTTTTTATGGTAGATACAAAGCATACTGGAAGATGGAGGAAATCGAGTCCCCTCTACCAACAAGTAGACTAAAACCAAGCTTAACTCTGCCAGCTTTTCTGTTGGTAATTACACCAGGTTACAAAATTGCTGTTACAAAAAACATGATCAAACTTCAAGGAACCACACCAAAGATCTGAGGGATTCTAAAGTAAAGTTAAACAAATGTTTTCAGCCCACTACACAGACACTCATTTCTAATACAGTAAAAATACAGGACTGATGTGAATATTTTAAGAAATCATGGACTAAGCCAGCCTGAACTCTAATACAGGTAGAATCACCATTTTTTTCAGGACAATAAAGCTTGGAACTTGCATACACAACAAAATCCTTCTCCGCACGATTTACTGGCAGAAATCATCCACAAAGTTGGCCAAAAGAAAATTTTGAACCCTTTCACCTTACATATGCAGTACAAAACATTACCTGCTGCACTACAGAGAAGCAAGTCTTTTAAGAGAGTCACCTGTACCATGCAAAGTCACAGTAAAATATGACACATTTTTTCCAACTCAGTATTTATGCAGAGGGCAGAGTGTACAGGGAAGGGGAGAAAAGAATCATTATTTAATTGCAAAGCATTGCTAGAAGAAAAGCAGGTTAAGGCAGCAAAAAAGCCAAATGCCAGTAACTTTAGCTGAACAATAGTAACTAGAGACAATTGCCACAACAATTCCACATGGCTAGAATTAAGATTTGTGACAGCTCAGAGCTAAAGGAGGCACAACTTATGACTAGTTTCTTGCTATGATCAGAACAACTGCAAAAACAGAACCAGAGACACAGATTCTTGTAATGAAGACACTGAGAAACTACACTGATAATAAATCAGAGTTCCTCCCTGCAGTTATCAAATGGGATATCACTTCAGAAGCCTGATAACCTACACAACACAGTCTGGCTGCCAGGCTCACAAGAGATGATGCGAGCTTTGGGCTAGAAAATAAATATCCATTACCATGACCTTTCTACTGCACGTTACTAAGACTTGCTCCTATCTGGAATCCAAATATCTTGCAGATAAGTAACTTGCACTTTCATTGTAAGGTCCACAACTACCTGGAAAACCATTTACTGCATCTCTAGCGTAAATGTTATCTTTCTCACAACTGAAAGTTAATTACAAATTATGGATTCAGCCCAGAATGATTCACATTTCCCCTGGGGGTTAAGGAACAGAACCAGATCATTGCACACAATCACAGCCATAATGCAAAATAAATCTGTAAGTCTCTTAAACAATTGTTGCTTAAAACTCTTTAAATGAGTCTGTTCTGTGGCTCAGAAATTAAGAGGAAAATGACAAATGCAATCACTTGCAGTGCATCCGAGCCCTGAATGACCTCATGACACAAGTCAAGCCTGTCTAGGCCCAACACCATCTTCCGAGAACATTTCATTAAAGCTGAAAGAACACTTATTTCTACCTACAAGAACCCTAAAGAAATCATTTCAGGAAAAAAGCTGTCATTAGTACCAGAACATGTCTCAAATACCTGCTATGTCATTTAGAAACTGCATTGCACCATGACAGCAACTTATTTCTAGAACACTCTTTTTGACAGATACAATGCTATTGCACTAAAAATAACGTGGGTCAAACAATGAGGAAAGGAGGATATTCTAACACAGACATGGCTTACTGCATTTGTACAATGTTTCAGCAACATCTAGAAAGAAAAAAAACCTTGTTTTAAGGCCTGACTGCAAGTTAAAAGTTTTGCATTCTGGTTGGGTCACAGGGTACGAGTAACTCACCCACCATCACAGGCCTGGTGACAGAAGGGCTTTCCTGGTGGCAGAAGGGCTTCCCTGGCGCAGCTGATCCTCCAGAGCCTCCTGCGGCCTCCCCCTGCCCTCAGGCACGAGGCTGCTCTGCCCAGGGCCGTGCCCAGCACTGCACACTGACCCCAAACACACCAGGAGCCCACTGGGGCCACAGCAACCGCCTGGCGCCCCCAACACTCCATGGACAGCAGCCCATTATGACCACAGCAACAGCCTGGCACCCAAACATTCCCACCACTGCTGTCTCCTGGGAAACAGATGCAGAACCCAGGAATATGACTACCCCTATTAGCAGTACCACGACACAGGCTACCATTGCTACCAGTGATAAAAATTCAACCAAAATCCCATCCATTTCATTCTGCTGCCAACCCTCTCTGATTTAGCTAAGAGAATCATCTACATTTCCTCCAAAGATCTGATCTACTTCATAAACCATTTATTTCCAATTTCAATCCAAACAACTTGCATATAAATATTTTACCATTTCCCTAAATAATATCCACATTTACCTGGAAACCATTTACTGCATCTCTACTATAAATATTACGTTATTCAACTTCATTACAAATTTATCTCAAATTTAGAGTCCAATTTAGGTCAAAGTTTTCAGCCTTCCTAAAGTACAGTTCCATTTTTAACCTGTATTTCCATCTTCTATCAATACATAGTAAAAGCAAGTACACAATGCATTCAGTTCCCCTTAATTTTTTAAGCCAAAACTAAAAATAAGAACAAACCCAAACTTCAACCTGGTCACTGTCACAGATATGCTCTCAGACATACTTTCTCCATTTTTGGACCATTACCTCACTCTTCCTGATACTCTTCATATTGTTTTCAAAATCTTTGCACAGTGATTTGACCATTTAACTGAGACTTCAGCAGCACAGGAACCAGCTTTAGGCAACCCCTGGACAAAGAAGTTAATACTCATAAGCCTATTAAACCCGCCCATTTTTCCTAGAGTTCAAAAGCTCAGACTGTGGGGGGTTCTGCAACAAACGCAACCTGCACGCCCAGAACCTGACGGGCACGTTCAGTTCGAGTCGCCTGTGAGGACACCCACGGCCCTTTCTCCTTCATGAGGGAAGCACCGCACTAGAGGAGTAGAGGAGCGCCCCTCTCCATGACGCCCTTCCCGCCAGCGAACACCGCACGCCCTCATGCGACATCACACGGCTCGCCCCACCAGTCAGCACCCAGAAACACGGAAGCAGAGGATTGCTTTCTTCCAAAGTGATTTCTCATTTCCCGGGCTAGGAGACACACTTGTGCTGCTGTGGTAGCTTCTCTGCTTCTGCAGAGCACAGACAGCACACGCGGCTGCCGCGCCAAGCCACAAGAAAGAGCCGGCAAGAGCACTAGATCTGACGAAAAAGAGATTTCTCGCTTCCCGGGCTAGGAGATGCACTTGCGCTGCTGCAGGAGCTTCTCTGGTTGCGATATAAAGGAGAAAAGAACCTACACAGAAAAATGCAGTGTTTGATTTCATAATGTATGTCCTGAAGTCTCCACTGTGATCCAATCCCAAAACATTCCTGCAGTGTCAAGTCAACAGCTGGAGAGCAATTGTTTGGGTTTTGGGTTTTTTTATTAGATTTAAGAGGGAAAATTTAAGGGAGATGCTCGATAAGCTTCTAAGACTCCAAACCACCCAAAGAAGGTAATAAGAACACGGCAAAAAACTGTCTGTTTTTCACTAAACAGGATTAAACTACTATGGGAGACTTTTTTAGGCAAGTCACTATTAGGCAGAGCGGCAGTACCATAAATTAACAGCCCTGTTGTTCAATTCACTTTTGGAAGAAATTCCAGTTCTGAGCTAACTGAGTCAGTTGGAAGTCATCAAAAACTGTGGATTGCTGCAGAGGAGAAGAGTTTTTCCTACCCCTTACCTAGTACCAAGGAAAGTAAGGTCTCCCCAACAAGATATTCAGAGATTACTGCTGTGAAATGAGTCTTCTTTGCAAGGAAGGAAGCTGCTGTTAGAGCTCCTAGGGTCATTCTAAAAACCTCAGACAAAAAACTCACAGTCAATTCTAAAGAAGCCACCAGTAGAAATACCAAACTCATTTGAAGCATCATGCAGTGCCTGGGTAAGTAGGAAAGAAAAATGGAGAAAGAGTAAATTATTACCCGTTGAAAACTAGACCAAGCAAGATGCACAAGTTGACCACACCTAAAAAAGGCACTGCTTCTAAATGGGGACAGATCTTAAAACAATAATCCTGAGTTTATGCACCTGAGAATTCCAAGATTTGAAGAACCGACTAAAGAAAACCAAACAAACAGCAATAACAACAAAAAGAAACAAGGATTAAAAACTTGCCTGTCAATAGAAATACCTGTTTTATAGGAGTTTTTAGTTTTGGTTTCAAAGATTTGACTTACTCCCAAATGAAGAGTCCACAGCAGCCTTCATCCAGAAAGAATCTCCAGGACTAGCCTTGCAAACATTTAACCAGAAGCAGGCTTCTGAAAGCCCAGCTACAGTAGCTCAAAACAGCAGCTAATTCACTCTAACCATTACCTTTTCCATCTTCCTGTACACAGATACAACATAAAGGCACAGCCTAAAGCCTTTTACTGCATCTTCCCCTTGCCAAAAGTTTCGGCTGCCCCAGCTTAGGACAAATTGAGAAAGAGACAAGAGAAAGCAGCTAAATCCTAAGGAAAGTGCACAGCCCTTCCCTGCTCTTAAACTCAGGCTCTTGATTGGCTTTAGCTGTAGACAAAGTCAAAATATGCCTTAAGTGCCTTAAGCAAAGAAGAGACTCTATTGGTTGACAGAAAAGCCCTCAAGTCCAGTTCAAAGTTCAGTAGCATTGCCTTTTAGAAAGTTAACTAATTCCTAGACATAATATAAACATAACAGAGCATTGCTAACATTGCTAGACACAATAGGTAGGCTGTAGGCCTAGGCCTCCTGTAAGAAATAACCCCATTGTCACACAACTGTCTTACACCAGGATAGGTGCAAAAAGACAGGAATTCACTTTCCTATTTATCTTCCAGATTATGTCTGTCCTGATTAACTGTTAGAAACATATAGAAAGAGGTGCAAGTACAAAGCCTAGAATATTAGATGTATTTATACAGACTTCCACTGTCATTTCCAGAAACACCTTCTCTCAAGAACTTCACTCTCTTTTCCAATTTCTAGAATAAAAGAGACAGTATTCCTAGGACACTAATTAATTTTCAGCTGAATCTGATTAGTGCAGCTGCTGGACTGCAGAGCCTTGTCTTGCACAAGTTACAACTGAAAGCACAAAATACTGGATGGGAGAATAAAATGCCTCCTTTGGTTTTTCCTCCATTCAAAGGTATGGATGTGTCACCCAGAACACTTTGCCACTAGCTCACCTCTACTAACGTCTTGATACAGATCTACAACAATTTCTGCAGGCCAATGATACGTGAGCTAATTTATAAATAATGAATCAAATTAAAATACATTCAGGTAATAAACGTGCACATTTACATAGAAAACATTTGCTGAAAAACACTAAACACTAGCAACAAAATTGTATTTTCTCATTTTTTGACAGTATCTGGATCAAAGAAAATACACACCATGACTAAGCTCTTGAGTTTGAAGGCTAAAATGGATTTGACAGTAAGGGCCCATGACACCTGGCACTTGTTTAGTCTTGAAATCTCTAACCAGATGCAATCTCTGTTGGCTAACTTCTTCACTATTAGAAATTAGCAGAACTCCTGCACTGCCACAGTGACTGCAACATGTTCATGGTTTGTTGGGACCTAAAATCTCTCCACTTTTTTTTTCCTTCTCATTATATTAATGGCTTTTCCTCCCCAAATCTTCAATTCTTTCCCCCTCATTAGAAGAAAATTCCTTCTGTCCTAAAATCTGGGGGATGTTTTGAATGGTTAGATTCCAAGGGGGGGTGGAAATTTCTCTCCTACCAAAATTCAGAAAATAGTTTTCTGATTCTTTTGCACTGCCCGTAACTTCACTGTTATTGATTAGTCAGAATCCTCACAGCAAAGGTTAATTTAACAAGGATGCAGAGAGCAGAACTGCATTTTCACTGCCTAGACTAGAAAAGAACTGAATTTTCCTGGGTATCACAATTGGATACCGCTGACAGAGGCTGCCTTAAACTGGCTTTATTATCAAAACAGAAAGAGGGAGAATGACAGCAGGAAAACGGGAGAAAAATCAGAACATGCTGAACTCAATGGAAACAGAGAGTGCAGTTAAGATCAGCTCCCTGGCTAGAGGTACTGAGGGACAGATGTCTGTATTTGGCTGATCAGAATGAAAGAAATCAGCATAAGGGGCAAAATGTCTAAAAGTGGAATGGATGTAAGAGCAGAATTCTTTGCATTACAGGCATCCATTGAAGGCTATGAAGGCACTCTTTCTTTCTATCATTACTTCACCTTATAATCTCAGCTGATATAAAGCAAAGTGCTATAATTAAAAATGAATTCATTTATTCTGAACACATTCCTTCCTTCATCTTTGTCTTTAACTTTGCTCTTAAAAGCTTTAACACATTTTTTTCATTTGACATTAAGCTTCCATTTCTTCCCTCCAGAGTTATGGCACTTCCCCATGTGATGCAGAGGTATGTTCAAGTCAGTGCACGTTCTGAGACTGCAAATCACAGAATGCAATGCTCTGAGCAATGCTTTCCCTGAGACTTTGCTCTTGCATGTGCACCAGAAAGCTTCCAGGGGCCATTTTTGCCATTGAATACCAAAAAAGGTTACTACTATGATAGGGGGAAAAAAAAGTCAATTATTACCCAACAGACAACATCAAATGCACAACACAGCATCACATCATGGAATGATGATCACAACTTGTGTGGGACAACTGTCAAAGCAAAGACTTGACCGAAAAATTCAGTACAGTTCGTACTGAATTTCAAACTTCAAGGAATATTTTGTTCTTTAAAAGACACATTAAAAAGGAAAGAATTCGGTAGCTACAAAGACAAAATTATAGAATTGTCACTGAATAATGACTTTCCTTGGGTATTTTCTTCTAGCTTTTAGATTTTTATCTTTTTTAAGAAATAGATTGAAATAAAATTTAAAACCTCCTCAAATACCGCTGAAATCCAGTACCTAAATATTTAGATATACCTGTGCCGTTCCACATAAAAAGTTGTTCAAATTCACTTGCTACTATAATTGAGTTACATCATGCTTCATCAAATGTTGCAGTCGCTTCAAAAACTTTATTTCATTTTAGAAGCATTGAAACAGAATCCCTGTTGTACAAAAATTTGGGGTTCACTTTCATGCAGAGGATCCAATACGAAGATGGAAAAGTAGAAAATTAGCATATTAAATCAACTACTTTGCAGAGTGATTGCACAATGCACTAGAGGATCAAGTTCCTTTCAACAATTCATTTTCAATTTTGTGACAAATCATGATATACAATTCCTTTTCTATCACGTTTTGATTTCAATCTACCTACATGCACGGAGAAATATTCTTGCTAGGAGTATGTAGGAACAAGGTTTAGATCTTCATATCAGTATAGGAATAATTTGATGCCTGCCTTCACTAGAGGAGAAAATGCCTATGTTTGCGATAGTGATGGCAAACAATGTGCTTTTGTGGAAAATTCTTGCCGTCTGGAAAGGTGTTAAATGAACACTTTGTTAGGTTATTGGTTTGTTTTGCTGATAGCCAGAGCACTTCTTTTCTATCTTTGGCATTTATTGTTCTTTGCAAATTGCTTTCCTCAGCCGCTATAGCAATACAATTTAACACTACTTCAAGCATATCCTCACTTGGAACTGGAAAACACTGACAAAGAAATGCATCAATTAATCATCACAAATTTACTCAAAGTCATTAGGATGGAACTTACTCTCCTATATCAGGGTTCAGTTGTCTGCTAGGAATACAGCAAGTAAAATTTAGCACAAACAACTTTAAATGTTTATCTTTTGCTCAATAACCATCTTCAGGCCAGATGACACACTGTTAACATGCTAAGTCGGCCATTGTATTGACTACAAAAAAGAAGAATTAGATACACTTCTACAGATTTGACCTGTATTTGCACACACTAGTCAATGTTTTCTACTGAAAAGAAGAAACTCTAGGGGAAAAAAACCTATTAAGGTAAAATTAATAACTTAGATAAAAACCAAGTTAGGATAGATGGGACACATACCAAAGTTTTTCACATGGGCAGATCTATTACTCAGCACTTCAGACCTGAATGTGAGCTTTGACCCAGCACAGCTTGGAAGAACACCACGCCAAAATTGAGATCTCAAGCCGAAGAACAACCAGATAGATTTTCGTTCTTTATTTTCTGTACAGAGGGCAGAAAGTATGCTGCTTTACCATTTTCCCTCATGGAGAAGCACGGTTATTTAGCTCTTTGCACAGTGATACAACTTCAACAGCCACACCTTACCCAGGCACTTAATTTTAAGGACACCATTTATCTAATTGGAACCAAACAAATATCAGCACATTTCAGCTTCAATGGTTACATAAATCCTTTGTTACAAGCTGAGAGTTTCTGCAATGAAGTGGACAAGCAAGAAAGGAATAATGAATGGAAGTTTACAACTATTCCTCTGCAGATTTAGTCCAACAGAAGTTGCAAGAGCTGGATTTAGTTTTCCACCCCACCCGTCACATTTTTCACTCAATTATGCAAGGAATTCTCACGTCTTGAATCTTAGTGTAATAAATCAGATTTGCAGTTTGATTCCAGTAAGTGGTTTCAAATAGAATAAATTCTATCACAATTAACAGAATTCATGGAATTCGGTGTGTATTCCATCTAAATTTATCTGTCTGTGCATAGGTATTCTCATCTCAAGGGATTCACAAGAACATCAGACTCATGCTTCACATACAATTCTTTGTTTTATTGTTGCACTAAAAACACGTGCCATTTAGAGTTGCAGCTTCTGTACATTCAGGATTTAGAATAGATGATGTTCTCCTTCAATGACAAGTAATCTTTTTCTAGTCCTGTTTCCTACTCTAAAGTGAAAAAGCTCTAAAATACAGTTGGACCAATAAAACCCAATGATACAATACCTACTGCATGTTTCCAGCTGGAGTAGTATATGCAATTATCAGGAGTAAAAATATCTAGAATTCAACTATGTAATATTCTTATATGTATATCAGTATATAAATACAAGGTGTCTTACATATCTCTTTAAAATAAGACTAAAATTGTTGCATGTTCTAAAAAAATACTTCCAGACAGCCAAAATTTAAAAAGTTTTACAATTAAAAATGGGGTTTTATGAAATTATTTTACATCCTTTTTAATTATAGTCTGAAATGGTATAGCATTTACTTTGAGAAGAAGAACAATCTGCAAAGTAGCTAAAGTAATTTTTTATCTGTCACTAAATAGAAGATGAACCATTCCAATCTCCCTGGAAAAAAAGCATACCTTCTGGCAAAGTTCTCACTCTGCTCTATTCCTCTTTGTGCTGTGAAATACATGAGGAAGTAGAACAGGACAAGAAATTAAAAAACAAACCACACTACTTTGTATTTTCAATTTCTTGCTCACTCTTGTATCTGTATAATCCATACCGTGATTTTATCAAAAACCTAAACTCAAAATACTTGTAACAAAGATGAAGCAAAAAAAAAAAAATCATCAACTACTTCCCTGAAATAAATTCTGAAATAGTTTGGGAGAGATTAATAGTTCTTAAAAAAACCATATTCACTAGCATGACTTTGAGGAGCTAAATAACAGGCCTATAAACAGTCTGCAATTTTTCAATACAAAATATCGTTATATCTTTCAAAAAAAATCTAATGTGCCAAGTCTTATTAGTATTAGAAACATATTGCTCATAAAATAAGAATTGCTCTTTTGATTATGAATTTTTTGGCACCAAGATAATAAACACTGATTAACCAATTCTACCTGAGATATTCGATTTTTTTCCCCTAAAGCAATTTCTCGCTTCCCAGGCTAGGACACCCTCTTGCAATGCTGCAGTAGCTTCTCTGGTTGCGCAGAGCCCAGAAAGCACACGGGGCTGCTGTTCCAAGCAAAGCTACAAGAAACAGCCTCAGAGAGCACAGGATCTGCCGAAAAAGTGAATTCTTGCTTCCTGGACGAGGAGATGCAGTTGCCATGCTGCGGTAGCTTCCCTGCTTGTGGAGAGCCCAAAAACCGCGCGGGGCTCCTGGTCCAAGCAAAGCTACAGAAAGAACCTCCGAGAGCACTGAGATCCACCTAAAGCAGTTTCTTGCTTCCGGGCTAGGAGACTGTCTTGGTTTTGATAGACAGGTATTTGCCAGGGAAGATTGGAGTCTCTCTTAGAATGTGGAGATTCAATCCAACGTGGAATATGATGAAATACATTACAAAGACAAGAACCTTACACACGTTTATAGCAGCACATCAGCTACAGAGCACTACAAACATTTTGAAGGAAAGGAACTAAGGTCTCCCAGTGGCAGCAAGCACCATTTGTTTCCTTTACAACAGAAGGTGCTTCTAAACCAGGACTACAACAAAAACCCCACACATTCAAGGACCTTCCCGAGCTCTGTTCATTTGCCCAAGCAAGCATGAGTTAGAATCGTGCAACTCCCTAATGCCCTATTATCAAGGGTCAGCAAGGGAGAAGAACCCAGTTCAGGCTCCCCCAGCCCATCTCCAGGTTTCTCTATAAGCCCTCCAAGGGGCTACCTGCTCCCACTGCAGAACAGAACCAGCACCCAGCCAGCAGCTCCTCAGTCCTGGCAGGTCAGCGGCACTTCCAGGAGCACACCAGGCTGGCAGCAAACTGCCCAAAGGGCACTCAGCCCTAGACCCTTCAAACCCTCCAAAGTAGCTTGGCCAGGGGGCAGGGTCAGCACCAAAGACACAGACACCAACCTCAGGAGCTCAGGGTCTTTGGAGACAGCTCAGAGCAGCCAAGAACCTCCCAAGGAGAAGCTCAGCAATGCTCCCCAGCACTGCTACCCAAGGTGACCTACAGGGACTGAGATCCAGCACCAGGGACCCTGAGCCTTACCCCCAGCAGCTGGGAATCCCCTGTCACAACCCAGCCCTGGAGAGCCCCCCCAGAACTGGCAATTCCCGCGGGTGCGTCCGCCCGCAGGCCAAGAGGCTCCGGCTGTGCCGGGACAGGGCCCAGGTCGGGCAAATGCTGCAATAAACAGGCGCACACAACTCCCACGGTGGGAACAGCTGGGCTCAGCCTCCTCCTGCGTCGCCCCAAAGCCTGGCCAGGGCTTCAGGAGCAATGCAGGAGCTGCCTTTGGCCCCGCTCCTCCCAACAAGGCCACAGGACTCATCTCAGGGCCCTGTCCGGCCTCTGAACACAGAAAGGTCAAGCCATGTTTCACTAATGAGCACGGACCTAGCCCAGAACACTAACGATCCTGGCTACCGCACTACCGACAGGATACAAACACAACATCTGAGTTGAAGGCTCACCCAGAGGTCAGCTTTGCCTCAAGACTCTGCTTCAGGCCTCAGGCCTTCAGGAAGTCCCAAGCTGCTTGAACCTCTGCGCAAAGCCTGCTCCCATCTCCTGTGGAACCTCACAGATCAGGCAGCACTTCCTCGGCCCACTCCTGAGGCTATTTAGCCTGCCAGCAAAGAGCAGGGGCTGACCTGGGAATGACAGAAGGCAGGGAGGGGAAAGGACCCTTTTGCTTCCATCCAGAAAGCCAAAGGCCGTCAAAAAACCCTCTGGTGAACACCTGAGCAGCACCAGGAGATGAAAGGCCTGGCACTCCTGACTCCCAGAGCTCCCAGGCCTGCCTTGCCCCTCACCTTCAGCCCCCGTCTTGGACAGCAAGGCAATCCCAGGGACAGAAATCCAGGCTCCTGCTGCTCATGGACGGAGGCACCCAACAGCTCTGTGCTGGCTCAACATGGCAGCAAAATCAGGATGCTGCTCTTCCTTGGGCAAAACTCCAGCCACTAAAAAGCTGGAACGCAGGACAACCCTGCCTCTCCACCGGGGCACTTGGATCCAGCCCTACTGACACATGGACATTTGAGACAGGAATCCATAACCCTCCGTGAAATCACAGCACAGCCTCCAGGTGTTTTCCTGTTCGTGTCCTCACTTACCTGGCATAGGCTTCTTCCAAGGCTTTGCAGACACTTTGCCTCTAGCCAAAAAGATTAACATCGCCTTCTTTCCAGCTTTCAAGAAGTCACAGCAAGTCATCCTGGTCCAATGTTCCACATCAGATTCTCCCATAAGAAGATAGATATTTTTCCATTCAGATCCTTTCTCAAGCTATCAAGAAAACCAGGACCCCACATGCACTCCCAGAAATTCTCTCAGCACCATTTGCTGCTTCTCTCTCTGCCAGGGCACCAACAAGTCCTGGGTTGCTTCTTGTTCCATGCTGGCCAGTGACCTTGAGCGATAAAAGAAGGCACCAGTATTGCTGCTAATTTTACAGCCACAGGCTTTCAGCTTCGCACAGGTTAAAAGCAGAAGCAGACACTCCTCCCCCTGCTGGAGCTGATGGGTCCATTCCCCGCTCTGCTCTCACAAACCCTTCAGTCCCGCTGCCAAACCCAGCACTGCTGCAGATCTGCAACACAACAGCACTTTATCCACGGGGGGCTGCCCCAAACACACATTTCCCATCACGGGTCCAGAGCAGCCCCAGCGCTTATTTTACATCTCCCCAAGCACGGCCAAGGTCCCCCCCAGGTGCACAGGAACATCAAATCCTCACGGTGTACCAAGAGCACCAACAGGTTCAACCCATTCAGGCAACAACTGCTCCAGTTCACTGCCGGGCACTGGCACTGCTCAGTGTGGGAGGATCCACTGAGCTCCTGGGTATACTGAAGGACAAAACATTTCCCATCATGTATCCAGACCAGTTTATTCACGGGGCTGCTCCAAACACACATTTCCCATCAAGTAACTGGAGTAATCCAAGTGCTGATTCTACCTCTCCCCAAGCGCGCCTAAAACCCCATGCACACAGGAACACCACATTCCCACAGGGTGGCAAAAGAAACTGGAATAGACTTCATCCATTATTCCTCAGACAACAATTAATCCAATTAACCACCGTGCACTTGCAGTGCTTGGTTTGAAGGGTCAATACACCTTCTGTACATGCTGAGCTACAGAGCATAAACACAAAAATGAATCTTGCTCTGTAAATAAAACCAAACAGAAAGAATAACCATAAGAAAATTCCATAGACAAGGAAACTCTTGCATGCCTTTAAGCATATCTCCTGAGAACTCAAATAGCCATTTACAACAGGAAGTATTCCCAAGCCAGACAAAAGCCCCGAACACTGGACCTAGTACACAAAGTTTCCAGTACAAAACCTTCATGCTTCATGACAAAGCTAAGACAAGGAAAAAAGCTCCTCCAGACAAAACAAGTTAAACACTCTCTACCCCCACGATAAAAGTCCCCAAAACATACCCCCAAACCAAAAGCAAACAAAGCAACCCAAACAAACCCCAGCTGCCCTGAGTGCCATTTATCATTCAGCCCCTTCCCAGACTGGGGACACCTAAGGGAGGTCTCACACACCTTTTCCAACTCTTCTGCCCCTGCTTCCCTGCCCCTCAGGCACCACTGCCCTGCCCAGGGCTGAGGCAACCTAAATATTATGGAACAAAAAACTTAAACTAGCAGAAATAACTCACACTACTCAAAAGCTGTCTCTGCTTCCAATAAGTAGCCCTTTGAAACATGATAGCACTTTCCACAGAAATTCTATAATTGAAGTCACTCCATAAACCAGCCAAGAAAGCAAACCTCACAAGGTTGTTTCTTCCTACCATGTTCTTCCTAGTGAAAGGCTAATTAAAACCTTCACTACCAGACACCAGCCAGGCCCACATGTCACGGGAGATTAAAGGGGGAAAAAAAAGACAGGAAAACTTTGGTACCTTCCCTAAACAACACACCCCAAGAGTACACGTCCTCCCCCCCCCCCCCCAACACCTGCAAACACATCAAGGCTTAGCATAGCTTTGATTTATAGGAGAACTTACCAAGAAAATTCTATAGCACAGCACAAAACTCCCCACATTCCCTCTACCTCAACCATAGGAAAGCTCAAGCAAGAGAAAACACTGAGACAGAATGCACAAAAAAATCCCTGATTTAGCACCAAAAAAGGCCAAAAACAAGCTAAATTAAAACAACGTCTGCCTCCTAACCACACATAACAGAATATCTTGGAATTCAGAGAGAAACTCTGACAAACACACAGAACAACAGCCCCTCAGCCCTACCTACCATCACCCACTACATAATAAACACAATCCCACACAGCACAGCTTATACAGAAACAAATGAACAAATTCTCACCGCACTAAAACAGCCTGGAGAAACTCCATACCCACACAGACAGACCTCAGCATTCCACACCGAACCACAGATCCCCACAGCCCCTTCCGGGGCCCTTTTGACCCCCACCCGGCTCGCGATTCGTGGGCTCTCTGAGGCATCGGAAGCGCTGATTGGACAGCGGGCCCTGGGAACCCACCCGGCCCCGGCCCTGCCCAGCCTGCGCTGAGGGCCCGGGGGCTCCGCCCCGCCCTCAGAACCGGCACCAGCCCCCCGGCCCCGATCCCCCGATAACCCTTGGCACCGGCCTGGGCTCTACCCCCGTACCGGCCCCGGCCTCAATCGCCCCCGGTCCTACTCCCTCGTCCCTGCCCCGGCCCCGCCTTGGCCCCGCCCTGTGCTCTGCCCCAGACTCTGCCCCGGCCCCGCTCTGAGGGCCCGTGGCTCCGCCCTCTCCCTCGATCCTCCCTGGCCCCCCCACCCCGGCCCCGGCCCCGGCCCTGCTCTGAGGGCCCGGGGTTCTGCCAGATCCCCCGGCCCTGATCCCCCCCGGCCCCGTTCACCCCCGGCCCCAGCCCCGCTCCCCCGCTGCAAGCCCAGGCTCCGCCCCGGCTCTGACACCAGCCCAGCCCCGGCCCGCCCCATCCCCCCCGTGGCAGGTTTGCGTTCGGTTTGTGTCTGAGAAGTAGGATCTCTGCCAGAATGGTGCTGTTGGGAAGAAAGTAAATCTGCCCCAGGGATCTGCGATAAGGGATAAAGTTGCAAGGAAGGGGAGTATTTATAAATGGTCTCCGTAGTTCCTCGTAATTCTGGGTGTTTGGATTTAGCCTGGGATTGTCAGCTAAGTCATAAAAAAGCCAACCAGGCTTCTGAACTCTCAATGAATGTTTGAAACGCTTCCACAGAAAGACAAGTTAACAATGATTCCAAGGCAAAATTCTAAATGGAGGGTAATGACTTCTGGGGGATTTCCTAAGGAATTGTGGATCTCAGGCATATGGACTTTTGGAGGTGGAATCCCAGTTTCAGCCTTGGGCACCTGCAGAAGAGGGACCCTTACCCATAGCAAGGAAAGCCCGCTGCCCCAGCGTGTCAGGTGCAGACATTGAACTCTCTGGGGAATAAGCAGCAAGTCCGCTCTGCCCCTGCCCTCACACTCGGAGTGGCAGCAGCCGCAAGGTGAGAGCTGTCACAGAATGATTGAGGGGACAGACTAGCCCCAGGTATGAGCTGTAAACGGTGAGGGGAGAACAGAGCAGCCACAGGTGTGACCTGTCAGGATAATGAGGGAGCAGACCAGCTGCAGGTGTGGGATGTTACAATGATGATGGGGCGGTTCCTGCCAGGGGCGGTTTAACAGAGGAGCCTCGGTTCACTTTTCCATTGAGCTGTAGAGGTTGAGGAACTCATGTTGAGTTTCTATGTGGGGTTGCTGCAGTGGTGGGAAAGCCTCTTATAGTGCCTGCAGGAGTACATGGATGTGGAGTGTTTCTTTGTGGCAGACAGCAGCAGCAGGTAAGCCAGTGTGGAGTTGTAGGGGGGATTTTTCTCTTTTTCAGCTTTGTTTTGCTAATCTCTTTTAAGTGCTCCCAGAAGAAAAAGGGCTTACGAAGGCAAAAAGAGTTCAAAATGAATAATGAAACTCCTCTTCTGTTTTTGTTTGTGTTTAAAGTAAGAGGGATTTCTCTCCACCTGGGATTTTATAAATAGGGGTACTTATACGTGTTTTTTTTCTCTGTTGCTTTCTTTGATGATATATAGTCTTTTGTTTGATTTTTTTGGCATTATTTATTGCATGTAATTTGGTTTTTGAGTGAAGATAACTTTATGGGTGGGTTTGTATTTGACATATGTCTTGGTTTAGGAAGACAGGTATCTGCTAGGTAAAATTACAATCAGAGGCTCTTTGGCAAAGATTTGGGAAATAGGAATAGCAGTTCTTTACTAGTATGTAATACAAAGCAAACAAACACAAAAAAAAACTCCCCCCCCCCACCAAACAACTACAGCATTAATGACAAACGACAACAGTACCAAGAACCTTGAGGGCTTTGTTTCACAAAACCCAGGGCAGTTTGGTTTCGGTGTCGCTGCAGGATCCTCAGAGCACCAAGATGGAACTGTGGAAAAGTCCCGGCAGGTAGCTGGGATGGCAGGGTGTCCCGGCAGGCAGGGGCAGGATGTCCCGGCAGGGCAGGGGGTGCAGGGTCACGCTGCAGCAAGAGGAGCAGCGCCGAAGAAAGCCGAAGGAGAGGCAGGGCCTGGACCAGCTCCCCGCGGGTGGCTGGGAAAACTCCGGATTCAGGCCGAACCGGTGATAGTAGATTTCCCAGGACTGGATCCCTTTGGCCACAGTGAAACTCCTCCAGCCAGCAACAGCCGTTCTCCCCTCCGCGTGCTTTTCGGCAGCTGAGCTCCTCCAGGAGCGGCAGACACGCGTCTCCCCGAACGCCGGAAGCAGAAAAGCACGCCGCTGCCTCAAGATTTGTCTTTTACCTGCGTTATCTCCCCCTTCCACCTTTTGTCCACCTCTTTGTTTCAGTTAAGTACTCTCAAGTATCCAACACTTGATCTCCTTGGTAACTTGTGGGGAAAAAATTCTTTAGAGAAAGAAGGAACAAACCTAACCCCCAACAACATACAATTAAGTAGCTTTTTTGATAAGCTTCTGATATGTGCTATTGGGGTTTTGTTCATTGTGTGCAGGGATTCAGATTGGGTAGGGCCACCCTGGCTGGTTGAAGTTTAGGTGTATTGTTAGAGGCAGCTTTTTTTTTTTTTTCCAAATTTTTTTCTGTTTAATGGTTTTAAAGCGGCCTTTAATAACTTATTGTGTAGCTTTATTTTGCTTGGCAATAGTGTATGATGAGGAATGTGATCTATTTACTTTACATTAGGCTTCTTAGTTTACATGTGGGTTAGGTTGTTTTTGAACTGAGTTGTGTTGTTGGAGGTTTTTATTTTGGTGGGGTATTATGTTTTCCAAGGATTTGTTTCCTGAGGTTTACAGTGGTGTAATTGGTTGTAGTGTGAGGTATGGGGGCGGTTTTATTTATTTAGGGGTGGCTTTTATCATGGTGTGTAGTGTTTTTTTGGTGGGTTTGAGGTAAGGGGCAGTAGTTCATTTCTTGGAGTATAATAATATTTAAAATCAGATTATTGTTTTTTTGTGTTATAGGGATTTGTGTATTTAGCTTGTTTGGCTATAGTATGTGTTCTATAGTTATGGATAATTTGGGAGATACTGTTTATAGTTGAATGGATCTTTTAGTTTTAGGGTGGGGGGGTCCTGGGTATTTACTTTGGAGGTTTTTTCAGGAGACTAGACATAGGAGTTATTTTTATTGTATTTGGTAGCTGGATTAGGAGAAATAATAGTTGGCTTTTGTTTGGTGGATTTTTGTTTGTTTTTTCTTTTCTAAAACTCCTGTATTTGTGTGGTCAGGGTAGTGGTGTTTCTGGTGTAAATCTAAGCATCCATTACTGTTTGTGTGAATTAGGTGGTCCACAGGTAGTATACTGAGACCCTCCCACTGACCGGCACATAGATCTGCTGAGATCATGCATTGATGTTTGGTTTTCTGTATGGTACCTGACTAGATAGACAGCAGCTGGGTGACAGCAAAGAATTCCCAGAGGCAGAGGCAGCCTTCTTTAGCACACGGTATGGATTCTCATCTCTGAACATCCCAGAGATAATTGGAAAGCTCAGAGACACAGAGGGAATGAAAGCAGGGTGCCAGGGCAGGAGTCACTGGGAGGGGTTTTGAGACAGGTTTAGAGACAGGGATGTCCCAGATGTGACCCCTTAGGCTACGTGAAGAGAAAGTCTCATTTTGGATCAAAGTGCTGAGGTGTGCAGGGCAGAGCAGTCTTGGTGTGTATTGTGTCACTTGTCTGTTGTGCACTCTGTGTCTTTTGGGTGTCTCGTATGGTGTGTCTTTTGACTTAGGCCTTTGAACAACCTCTTGGAAATGCTAGGCATTGTTCTTAACAGATCCTATTCCTTGGTGAGGTGCTGATGCCATTAAACCTTATGCTTCGACACATAGTAGAATCCGTCTCTCTTCGCAAGCATGCAGGCTGATGCCTCTTCAAGTCTTGTTCTGAGCTGTATCACCAGCTGTGCACCGCCCTTATCCGTTCCGGTGGATTAGGTCTTGTAAGAATGCCAAGATAGGTAGAGGATTCTGACCGTAGGATTCTTGGGCATCTGTCTCTGCGTCTTCTGGGATAAGTCATCCCGTTGGCATCTTCTTCCTGCAGGGTTCTCTGAGCCTGGTCAGCTCGCCTTCAGTCTTACCTCGGTCATCTCGTTCTTAGTTCGCTGCTCCTTCAGGGTTATTCTTCTTGCCAGAGGATTTGTGTCCCTGTTGTGTCCCCTTGTTTGTCCTGTCCTGTCTCACGGGTGTTGGTGTGTGTTTGGCCCGGAGCTGCTCTGCCTTGCTGCTCAGTCTGGGTGTATGGGTAATAGTACAAGTCCTGGGGACTTGAAATTTGTGATGTAGGGTGTAGTAGGGCTGTAGAGGGTATTCCTAGATTGCCACCAGGTGTCTGGAGCTGTCCAGTTATCCTGCAGCCCTTTGACTTCTGTCCCAGCTTTGTTTCAGATGCAGAGGGATGAAATCCATGGCGGAATGCCCCATCCTGGATGAGGGGGCTCCCCCGAGAAGGTCAGTCACTGTTTGTGTTTGCAGTGGAGGTGTAAATGGTGGCTATGTTACAGCGCTGTTCTTTGTCGTTTTTTTTAGGAGGTACAGCCGGATATCAGCGGGCAAGGTGAGCAGTGATGGGTAGGCAGTAGTAGTTACTATTGCTCAAGTCTTATTTGCTGGTGCAACTCTAAGCATTCACTGTTCTTTTTTTTTTTTTTGATTTTCGGGTGTCCCCCTACCAGATGTGCTGGCCCCGGATGCCAGAGGCCAGATGGGTGCAGCATTAAGGTATATTTGTGGCGTGCTTCAGTCAGAGCTGGGAGGTGCTGTTTCACAGCAACTCGGCGTGATTTTTTGCTTTGCGGGTGCTGCTGCTGTCCTAGGCGTGCCAAGGAACAGAGGGAGCTGGTGAGTCGGCCTTTAGGCAGAGTGACCCACAGGTGTGCGCCGTGCTCAGCACGTACCTTTTCCTTTTGCTGGGTACGCTCCCGGCAGCCTCTGGAGCGGGATGAAGATCTGAGGGGGAGCCACGACAGCGGTGCTGAGGAGCCCCGGGGATTACTCTTCTGGAGGGGGATAGTCGCATTTTCTGTTTTGTGATCCTAGGTAGTGTGAGGAGGTGTGGAGCCAAAGTTTGGGTACAGCGGCCCTGAGGTGGACGCAGAGAACCTCTGGACGTCCACGGTGCTGAGATGTTCGTTTCTGTCGAGGATGCATTTCGCCTGCTGGTGTTCCAAAAGCTAAGTGTTGGGGCTGGCGGTCGGGAGAAGGGAGAAAACCTTTTCAGTCTTGGGTGGTGATTTAAAGTTACCTTACAGGAGAGGGCCCTAGTGGGATGGTCCCCTCAGGATTAAAGGGTGAGGGTTTCTCCTCAGCAGCACCAGAGCCTTGGCAGGGCAGTTCTGACCCATCTCCATGTTCTAGGGAGTTTGACATTGTTGGTCTCCTTTTAGAGTCCAAAGGGTTAGGGTGCAGCGGGGGATTCCTGGCCCAGCACACCCTGGGATCCCTTTCCCAGGAGCATCCTGTTATAGGGCAATGCTGATTGCGAGGTGTACGGTAGTAGGGTTCAGCAGGGGGGGGTTTACAGTGACACACAGAGGCTGAAGGAGGGCTTGAGAGGTAAAGGACTCGAGGGCTAGAGAGCACACAGTGAAAATCAGGGGTACAGGCTAGGATACAAGTCAGAGTACAGGTATACTGGCCCTCACAGCGCTGCTACCAGCACGCTTTCCCTGAGAGCAGGTGCAGGCAGCAGCCCTAGTGCGGGAACGTACCAGACGCTCTGACATGTGCAGACACGGCCAGGCAGGAAGCGATAGTGGGGAGCAGGATCCAGCAGGGCTGGGGATAACGGGGGTTTTCCCGCCCCACCCACCCTGGGATTCCCCGTCTCTCCGCAGCCGGTGGAAGTGCTCCTGATTTCCCTCTCGGGGCGGCGGTTGGTAAGGCTTCGTGCCTTTGCCTGTGCAAAGAGTTTGGCTCTGTCAGCCTCTGCCCTGTCTCAGGGCCACGTTTTTTAGGGTAGGCAGGGAACAACTGTGGATGTACCTGCCCTGCTTGCAGGACAGCTCTTGGGACACTAACGGTGTAGAGCGTCCCCGCCTTGAAGGTGTAGGGCTCTAAAGAAGTAGGGTTCAGAAGGGGGGAGCTTATAGTGACACATACAGAGGCTGAGGCAGGGCTTGAGAGGTAAAGGAGTCAAGAACTAGAGAACACACAGTGAAAATCAGGGGTACAGCCTAGGATACAAGTCAGAGTACAGGTATACCAGCCCTCACAGCACTGCTGCCAACACTGTTTCCCTGAGAGAGGTGCAGGCAGCAATCCTAATGGCAAGGCAATGCCAGAAGTCCTGAGAGGTGCAGGCAGTACCCCTAAGCTAGGGCCAGACAGGAAGTTCCCATGATGGGGCAGAGTCCACAGGGTTGAGGTTCACTGGGGATGTCCACCGTGCGTTCCTGTCCTGCCCCAACCGGGGATGCTCACACCCCTAATGGAGGCTGTGGTGGGTGGGCTCAGTGCCAGTAATGCCTCTAAGGCTTTGGCACTGTGAGTGTCAGCCTCTGGACGCAGCTGAGGCGTGCTGCCCGAGGACCCGGGCCTTCTTAGGAGATGGTGAGTAGCAGAATTGCTGGTTTTTGGCTGACGTGCTGCTAAGATTATGCTTTGATATTTGGTTTTCTTGATTGTAGCTGACTTAGGAGACAACCGCCCGGCAACAGCAGGAATTTCCCTGAGGGAGAGGCAGCCTTCTTTGGCACCTGGCGTGGATTTGCCTCCCTGGACATCTGAGAGAGAAGTGGAGGGCTTGGAGCCCCACAGAGGGGATGAAAGCGGGGTGCCAGGGCAGGGGTCAGTGGGAGGGATTTTTTGAGTCAGGTTTAGAGACAGGGATGTCCCAGATGTGACCCCTTAGGCTACATGAAGAGAAAGTCTCATTTTGGATCAAAGTGCTGAGGTGTGCAGGGCAGAGCAGTCCTGGTGTGTGTTGTGTCACTTGTCTGTTGTGCACTCTGTGTCTTTTGGGTGTCTTGTGCTTCATGTCTTGTCCCTTAGCCCTTCGAGGGGCCTATTAAAAATCCTGGCATCCGTCTTAGCATATCTGGTCTCTGCCTTCCTCGGCCAGGCGTCTTTGTTTCGTGTTCTCGGACACACGCGTTGGAATCCGTCTCTCTTCGCAAGCATGCAGGCTGATGCCTCTTCAAGTCTTGTTCTGAGCTGTATCACCAGCTGTGCACCGCCCTTATCCGGTCCGGTGGATTAGGTCTTGTAAGAATGCCAAGATAGGTAGAGGATTCTGACCGTAGGATTCTTGGGCATCTGTCTCTGTGTCTTCTGGGATAAGTCATCCCGTTGGCATCTTCTTCCTGCAGGGTTCTCTGAGCCTGGTCAGCTCGCCTTCAGTCTTACCTCGGTCATCTCGTTCTTAGTTCACTGCTCCTTCAGGGTCATTCTTCTTGCCAGAGGATTTGTGTCCCTGTTGTGTCCCCTTGTTTGTCCTGTCCTGTCTCACGGGTGTTGGTGTGTGTTTGGCCCGGAGCTGCTCTGCCTTGCTGCTCAGTCTGGGTGTATGGGTAATAGTACAAGTCCTGGGGACTTGAAATTTGTGATGTGGGGTGTAGTAGGGCTGTAGAGGGTATTCCTAGATTGCCACCAGGTGTCTGGAGCTGTCCAGTTATCCTGCAGCCCTTTGACTTTTGTCCTAGCTTTGTTTCAGATGCAGAGGGATGAAATCCATGGCGGAATGCCCCATCTAAGGTGATGTGGATTCCCTGAGAATATCAGTCACCGTTAAAGATGAGAGTCGCTTATGTCAAATTTATTGGCACTCCAGTGCAGGCCCCTTGCATTTACAGCTTCAAACAAGTGGGTCCCTTGGCAACCGTCCTGGGCAGCAGCTCGACCCTGCTCCGGGCTGGGCTGAGGGAGCAAACACTTGGGGCTGGCACTGCTCCATAGTGAGGGTACTTGTGAAAACACCTGGATTGTCCTGGATATTTTTTTGAGCTTTCTACAAGGTCTTAAGCATCAACTTTGTAAACATAAATGGCAAGGACTGAACACATGAGGCGCTGGAAAATTATACACACCAAAGACACCCTTTTTTTAAAAAATAACTCGGTGGCTTATATGTTAATTTTGAGACTCCTTTTTGGCCAGCTTTACTGTAAAAGAATCTCATTTAAATTTAGTTGCTTCAATGAATTTTTTGTACAAATATGCTCTAGTGTCAGGAGATTAAAGCAGTAACACCAACATGCCCCCTCTGGAAGAAATTTCTGCGTCTCTTCAGACCTGCTGGTTTGCAGTAGAGTTTGAGCACATTTTGCTGCAGCTTTGGTTCTTAATAAGTGTAAGTCGATGGATTGCTGGATGATTTCCGTAAGTTCTCCTATTTTGTAGGAGCTGCACGGTGAGGTCAGAATTCTGAGGGAGGCCCTGGCAAAGCTGCCAAGGGCGAAGAACATGGATGATCCAGGGGCTTCTCCCACCTGAGTTTCTCCTGGAGCGTGCTGTGTGTCATGCCAGATATTTAACCCGGGTTTGGGGTGTTCTCCTGCAGTCCCAGCTCTAACTGCTGCCCCTGAGCCCAGGCCTTGCTCTGTCTCAGCACTAAACCTGGCAGGTGGGTGTGCTTTTCCAGCCCTTTAATCCCACAGGCAATCCCAGATTCCCGGAGCTCCCCGAGGCACAGCATGGACTTGCTCCCTGGGAGCTGCACTTCAGTTTGCCTGAACCAAGGATGGCCTGCCTATGTTTGTAACTTTATTCCTGCTGTTTTTCCTTTTCCAGGTTGTTGGCAAGAAGGAGAGAGCCAGTAGGAAGTGAAGCCATTGGAAGGCCTTATCCCAGTCCAAGGTTCCCACTGGTCTCTCTGACTCCTGGATAATTGCCTGACCATAACCAGAGACTCTCAGTTTGATTTCCTGCCTTTTCCAATAAATCCTTGCTTTCAGCTGGAGTGTGTTCATGGTATCATCCTCCTCCTCTTCCATGGATTTGTAAATAAAATTTCTGGCTTTTGTTGAGTCAAATTTTTTTATTGCAGGAATTGTGGCTCTTTTGTTCCACTGAAACTTCCCAACTCTGCTCAGAGTTTCAGATATCAAATACAAGTAAGACTGGAGTTTCTTTGGGTTGTTACTCCCACAAAACACAGATAATTTTTGGATAGGAATAACTAGACCTGTTCAATTCCCACTTCCCTTTAAACTCAGAGCAGAGGAGGCAGATTTTAAACCATTGTTCCATGAACTTCCACCAACTTGATGACTGTTCCAAAAGTTTTCAGTGTTAGAAATTCCTGAGCTTGTTTTCCAGGCAAGCTGGGATTTAGAGATTATTCCTTCCTTTTATTTGATGTTTTTTCTCTCTGCTTCTAGTAAGGGAATATTTATTTTTTCCAAATTTCCATCCTGATTAGAATTTTTGTACGTCTTAGAGCACATTTCCAAGGAAATCTACCAGATGCATGTTGGTAAATCAGAAGCTATTTCACACTATTCACCACCATGGTGCCATTTTTTTCCTTTCAACCCCCTAACACGGCTAATTCTACCCATGCACAGTATTACGAGCCGTAACTTGGTGTCAAGGTGTATTTCAGAGGTAGCAATAAAACAAAGTTGACATTATCTTTTGTAACTCTCTGCACCTCCTTGTTTACTAATAAAGAAATCCAGAACAAAACAAAGAGAAAAAAAAATCTGAAACAAAAGCCCCTACAACCACCCCCCCCAAGAAAGAGCACAGAAAGAGAAAGTATGCCAATATTATTTAAATAAAAATCAAATCTTTACCCCTTTAGAAAACCAGGCTCATTTATTATAAATAATGGTGGTTCTGATGTGTTAGGTAAATGAATTCATATCATTTAAAATATAAACAAATAAACACAAATTTAAAAAATAAATACAAAAATAGAAAAATATAAGGAACAAAAATAGAAATAGAAAATACAAAAAATATCCATTATATAACTAATTACAATATTGCATGTGAGATATATTATAATATATATAGTAGGTGTAGATATGAATATAAAAGTTAAATGGTAATGATAAAATATAAAAAAAATAAATACAAAAATTTTATTTTTTTGTGGAACAAAGCTTAAACTAAAGGTTTTTTTGGGTTGAATTTTGTTAGAGGCAGGATGTTTGAAGTTGTGGTTGAGGGTCTTTTGGGGCATTTATTTGAGAGGATTTTTGGCCACGTGCTTTTTTGCCTCTGTTCTCTGCCTGTCCCCTATGCGTGTCCCCGGCCGAACTGTGCGGCAGGGCTGTCACCGTGTGGACAGAGAGTGGTACTGCAGCGACCCCCCCCCGGCATCCCCGGGCCGAGCTGTGCGGCAGTGCTGCCGTCCTGTGGATAGGGAGGGGCACTGCAGCTGTCGCCCGTCCCCGAGGTCCGTGGCAGCCCCGGGCTGTGAGCTTGGGGACAGTGCTGCCGCCCGACCGTCCAAAGTTTGCGGGAAAATAGGCGGGAAAAATGCAGAAACCCCGGGTGCATGGCAGGCAACTGCCTGTGCGCGACCCCGACCACGGCGCCGCCTGGGCACAACTTTACACAGCATTTCCAGGTGTGCGGACGCAGGATGTGGGCTCGGCAGTGCTGTGGCTGTGTTCAGGCAGTCGAATTAGTCAGGTGCCTCTTTAAGGCGCCGGGGGGGCCTTAGGTATGCCATAAAAAAGATGGTGGGACGACCGTAAATGGCTTCACCCACAACCAAGACGGCAGCAAAGAAGGGCAGAGATCATGTGATGTCACTTCCAAGATGGCGGCTCGGCACGACGCGCTTGACCTTCCAAAGACGGCGGGAAAAAGGCAAGGACCCCGGGGGCGTCTACCTGACTTGCTTGTGCCCTGCCCCGACCACGGCGCCGCCCGGTCGCGATTTTCGGCGTCATTTCCAGGTGCGCGGCCACGGGCTGTGGGCTCACCGGCGCCACAGGTGGGCGGGAGCCGGGCCGGCGCTGACAGGCAGCGGCGGGGACGCCTCTCTCTGCCGAGGTCCTGCCACTGCCTGTGGCCTGGGCGTGGCCCTTGTGCCGGGCGCCCGTCCCGTTCCCCACGTTCCCGCCGCTCCCCGCCGTCCCCACACGCCCCTTCCTGCAGCCCTCCAGCCCCGGAGAAATGGAGGAAAACACAAAATCATTCTGGCAGAACCGTCGGCGGAGCTGCCCCGAGCCGTCCCCGTCCTGTAGCCAGCAGCAGGAGGCAGCTGCTCTCTGCTGCAAAGCTGAGCGAGGCCGAGGTAAGCAGAGGGGTTGTGGGGGGGACGCTCCGGTTGTCCGGGCAGGGCTTCCCGGGGACAGTTTCAGCTTCCCGCAGCTCTGGCTGAGGGCTGCAGGGAGTCCGGGCTGAGCCAGCTGGGAGCGGGGTCTGCTGTTCACATCCCCCCGGGAGCTGCCGCTGCCCGAAGAGGGCTCGCTAGAGCCTCGTGTCCTCTGTGTGTGCAAGTTTTTGATCGGCTTTGTAGCAAATGTGGTGTTTCAGGCTGGGTGCGCTGGGTTCCCTGGGTGGGAAATACCTTGAAGTAGCCAGGCTGAGCAGTTGCTGAGAATTCCAAGCCTGGGATTCTTGAAACAATGTTTGAATAGCTTATCATTGACCTGAGGCAGTGAGTCAAGTCCGTTTGTTGGAGTGGCAGAAATGATGCCACCTTTTTCTCTTCACAGAGGAGCACATGTACATAAAGGTAAACAGATTTCTTCTGTCACATCAGTACTCGGACCTGAGGAAAGTACCAGTTTTTTCCAGCTTTTCTACAGTTTTGATTCTGAGGTAAGTGTACCGTTTTAGGTATCCAGTAATTCTTCAGAAATTTATGGAAAAAGGCCATAAAAATACATTGAAATCTCATTCTCCCCTCGGTGGTTATTTAGAAGCATCTTTCTTTTGTTTCATATTGGAATTTAAACTGCTATTCCTGTGGTGGCTTTGTTGTTTTCTTCATACTAACACACAGTGAGTTGTGCTGTGTATGCTCTGTGAGCGCAATAAACAGCATATTCTGCCCCAGCTAGCTTCCATTCATCTCTGAGTTTAGATTAGTAATGTTGAGTTCCACTGAAGTGTTTTAGGAATAGCAACTTCCCAATTTCCACTCCTTCCAAATTTAATCCCTAACATCCATCAGGAACAATCAGTCTGCAGCCCAAACATGCAGTGGAAATGGAATTGTAGAAGTTCAGAACAAGCTGTGGTAAGCCCTGAGCTGGCACTGGCAGGGAACCAGGTTTTATGCTCTTAGGGGCAGTTATTTTTTGGAAATGCCTAAATGTCTGATGGTGGTATTTTTCTTTGCGGCTTCCAGTACAAAGCACAGCGTGAGCAGATCCTTGGATGTCTTGGGGAAGGGCTGCGTGACAAACATTGCGGTGAGCTTCATGACTGCCAGAGGATTTTCCAGGTCATTCTCTGCTTTTTCAACAGTCCTTTGTGTGATGAGGGCTCCCAGGTAAGAATTTAAAAGGAAAGCACCGAAACACCCCAAAGCACAGAAGTTTGCATGGCTTTGAGATCTCAAGCACAAAGTAAAAAGGAGCAGCTGACTCTGCCTCCGTCTTCTTGAAAACCTGTTCCTTGTTTATTTTCTGGATGTGTGGAGGGGGAAAAAAATTGCTTATGTCTAAACTATGCAATATATCTAAGACATATTGCTTATGTCTAAACCAGTAAAACCCTTATCAACTGGAACAGGTTGCTGCCATCACAGAGCCTCACGTGGGCACCGTGCCTTTGTGCCTACAGTCAGGGCCTTTTCTTTTTTGGGGCTCTCCATTCCCCAGGCAGCACATTTGTTACCTGAACTGCGCTTCAGCAGGAGGGAAACTCATGTGCCAGTAGCTCTCAGGTTTGGGAGCATCCACCCTGAGTATTTCAGGTATCAAAATCTTGGACAAAAGGACAAAATCCTCTCGCTACCTGGAGACTTCTTGTAAGAGTAGCTTTGAACAGAGAATGTCTTTCCTTCCCTGGAGTTGCTGAGAGCAGGTGGTGTTCATTTCACCTTGAAGTTGATCCAGTTGCTAATTCCAAGTTAGATAATTAGATCTTGATGGTAAAAGAACAAGTTATATTTTCTGTTTCAGAGTTGTATGCTGGAGATATTCCAAAGTGCTGCCCATGCCAGCAGAGCTGCCTATGAGCTGATCCAGGATCACAGCCACCTCACATGGGTCCTGCACAGCTTAGAGAAAAGGTAAGCAGAGAAGTACAGGAGAAGTGGGAACAATTTGGCTGTCCACGGTAGAGTAATTGCATGACTGAGTATGAAAAGTGACAGGCAGGGAGCCAGACGCACCAAGGGCTGGACTGGCACAACTTGCTGAACTCTGAAGTGTCCCTTGTGGTTTTGAAAACAGAATCAAGATGCTTTCAGGTTGTGGTAGGAGGGATGATGGTGGAGGGGCTTCATGAATTGAAAACCACTTCCTTGAAAAACTGAGAAAGCAAAATGGCACTTTGGAATTTAAAAGGTAAAGACACTAATACGAACACCCTCAATTCACATCCTGTCACAGGACCTGCTGCACAGGAAGTGGCACAGTAATGGCTTTGAGCTGTCTAGAACATTCCTCCTCCCCTTGCCTCTCCCTCACATACATTTACATCCACCAAAAATCTCTTCTGCACAGAGCGCCCTGACAGTTTCAGGCAAGTGCACTAGGATATGGTCGCCTGTAGGTGATGGACCAGCTGCTGGTGAGGATCTGCCTTCCAAACGTGGTTTTCTCTTTTGTTTTGTTGTTGTTTGGTTAGTTTTGGGGTTTTTTTCAGGTTTCTGGAAAACAAAGAGATAAATAAAATGATTTCCTTACTCCATACTCTGGGGCTAACAAATTTAGATGAGAGAAAACAAGAATCAATCCCAGGTGAAGAGGAAATTTCTTCCTATTCAGCTTGTAAATGAATTTCTGTATGTTTTGGCCACATTAATCAAACGTATTTGATAAGTACTTTGTTTTAGTCGGTTTGCATTTCATCCTCTGTTTAGTTTGAATTCTATTAAGGCCAGGAGGATTTCTTTATCTCTGGTAGATGAATGGCTTTTTTCACCCTCAATTTGTGTCTTGAGTAGTGAATTTGGGTGTTATTTCTTTGAAAGGAGGATTTAGCTATTTGAATCCATGGGGAATAAAGTAAGCCTTCGGGAGCTTCTCTCACCTCCAGGCCGGGGGATCCAGTTTGGAATAGAGTTCCAGCCTGGAGTGTTGGGTTAACCGGAGCCGCAGGAGAAGAGCCTCATGCTATCATGGTCAGCAAATCTCGTTTATTTCAGGTAGCATACACACATTTATATCTTCTATAATCAGCTCATACATATTGCAAAAGTTAAGCTCAGGATTGGTGCTCAGACTAAAAGTCAGCTACGCCTCTTTCTACATTTCTTTGTGGTTACATAGTTTGAGTAAGTTTTAGTTTTACCGTGCTTCTCCCTCATATCTTTCAGCTACAAGGTCTTGTTATCGTATAGCAGCTGTGCTCAAGGACATACGAAGCTTACTGCCTTGCTGGTTTTCATGAGAGTGCCTGTGTGCTCAGCAAAGCTCTCTCATGTCTGCGTGACCTTTTGCAGCTAGCCAGTTATCAATCACACTCTCCACACTTCCCCCGTTTTCTTTTACTGCTATCATTGTTATCTTAAAATTATCAAACATTGACAATACCATACGCTGCAAACATTGCAACACACAAGGCAAAACTAAAAGCAAAACAACAATTACAAGCAAAATCACAAGCACTACTTTTATCAAATGTTTTAACCAGCCTGTAATGTGCGCTGAAGTTGCATGAAAAGTTCACTCAGTCGGGGGTTGTTAACTTCTTTGAGACTTGCGTTATAATTCTGGAGACAACTCCCACTACATAAAGTGAGTCAGAAACTACATTAACAGGTTCTCGGAAGGTTTGAAAAGCCCATATAACTGCCAATAGTTCTAACGTCTGGAGATTGTCCTGTGGGCTTGCTGGAATCACATGATGATGCCACTGGCCTGCCTTGTTCCAAGTAGCTGCTGCTCGGCGGGAGCGCTTTCCTGCATCAGTAAAAGCTGTAATTGCGTGTGGAATAGGTTGGTCTTCTCTCAAAGGTTTAGTAATTAATTGCCATTCTCCTAGCCAGTGCAATAATTTCGGTTTAAGAGGGCCTGTTGTAACAAAACTCGGTGCTTGTAGTAATGCCTCTGCCAATTCTGCGGAGTTGAGCAGAAACCAGTCCAGAGACACTTTTTCCATAGGTAGATGTATCACACTAGGTTCCTTGCCACTTAGCTCTATTGTGCGTAATCGGCCTTTCATAATTAACAAGGCAAGTTTTTCAATTTTTTGTGTAATTGTTTTTCTTTGCTGTAAGGGAGGGCTAATCCATTCCAGGACCCCCAAGTCCTCCATATTTCCTGGCCTCTCCCCCGTTTTCTTTTTCTGCGTAATAGCTCCTAGAAGGTGATCTTTGTTATTCCAAATAGTCAGTGAAACAGAAAGGGATGGATCGTACCTGGTGACAAAGCCATTGGCAACACACCACAAAATACTTTGAAGGGCACTGATTTGGTCTGCAGAAAGTATAACCGGAGCACAGGGGTCCGTGCCTTTTAAGAGGGGGCGCAACGCTTCTAGAAGGGTGTTAGGAATGCCAACTACAGGCTTAAGCCATTGGAGGTCTCCCAATAGTTTTTGTGCTTCATGCAAAGTGGACGGTGGAGCCTGGATGGTAAGTTTTTGCGGGCGTATTTGTCTCTGTGTAATTGTCCATCCCAAATACTTCCATGGTGCATGGGTTTGAATTTTTTCATCAGAAACCATAAGGCCATAATTTCTCAACATGGCAATGATGGATTGTACCTGTATGACTGTAAAAGGCGAGCTTTGGGCAAACAAAATATCATCCATGTAATGGTAAATAATTGTTTTAGGCATCGCTTGTCTAACAGGTTGCAGAGCTGTGTCAACATATAGCTGACACAAGGTAGGCGAGTTGCGCATTTCTTGTGGCAAAACTGTCCATTCAAAGCGCTTATCAGGTTCACCCCTATTAAGGGAAGGCAAGGTAAATGCAAACCTCTTAGTATCCTTTGGATGTAGGGGTATCGTAAAAAAGCAATCCTTCAAATCTATAACAAGAATAGGCCAATCCTGTGGTAGCATAGCTGGATTAGGGAGCCCTGGTTGTAGAGCTCCCATTGGCTCCATCTGCTGATTGACTGCTCGCAAGTCCTGTAGCAGACGATAACTTCCTGATTTTTTCTTTATAACAAAAATAGGCGTATTCCATGGGCTAGTTGATGGGCGAAGGTGTTTAAGCTGTAGTTGTTCCGCAACTAAGCGGTGTGCCTGCTCAAGATTTTCCCTTTTTAACGGCCACTGCTTAACTACCACGGGGTCATCAGAGGTCCAGGTCAATGGTAGAGGGAATGTCCAAGCAATGGCCATCACAATAAAGGGCGATCGGTAAGTACGTATCCCAATTGTGTCAGAACATCCCTTCCCAGGATGCAATCGACCTCCGATGGCAGGGGTGTCAGCGAAAACACTGCTTTAGCTTGTTTGCCGTCGATCTCTACAGCAAGAATGGGGGATCGTTGTGCAAGCTTAATGCTACCAATGCCAGAAACTGTGGTATTAGCTGGTAAAAGCAGCCACGTCTTTGGGTATTTGGCCGTATCAATAATACATGTATCCGCCCCTGTGTCCAACAATGCCTTATGCAAAATGATCGTTTGTCCTTGGTAACATAAACAGCAAATCCTTTTGGGTCTTGTAGATAAGTCTATGACAGGAAGAGTGATACCTCCTGAGGAGCCAAGGCATTTTTTTCCACGCGGCTCATCAGATCGTGGTGGTATGCTCATAGTTAATTGCGGTAGAGGTATGAACTGGGTGATCCGTTGGCCTTTTGGAATGTTCACCGGCGGGAAAAGTGTATGAGCTATAACAAAAATCTCTCCTTCAGCATCAGCGTCGATAACTCCAGGTTCTACCATTAGGCCCAAAACAGACCCAGACGATCGACCTAAAATGAGTCCTCCTGTGGGTTGTCCATTAATGAGAATAGGTCCAAAAATTCCGGTAGAAATCACATGTGGACTGCTGTTATATAGGGTAACTTTTACTGCTGCTGCTAGGTCCAATCCGAGGCTGCCGGAGGTTGCTGGCAAGAGTTGCCCATCGATGGTGTGGCTGGAACTATTTGTGTCCCGGCGCGGCCCAGTTTCGCGCTGGTCTTGGAGTTTCCCGATCCAGATCGGCAAGCGGTGCTGTTGTGGGTATTGGATCGGCACTTGCCGCACCATACGCCCGTGGCGCCACATTCGCGGCGGATGTGTCCCGGCTTTCCGCAGCGGAAACACTTCATCCTCCCACCGGTATTGGGGCTTTGACGCGCTGTCGCCGCTTGGAGGGGTGCGAGGGCAGCTAAAACTTGAGTCTGAGCTGATACTGCTTGTTCTCTAAAAGCCTGAGCCTGCTGTTGTAACCCCTCACCTATCTTTTGCAGCGCTTCTACCACAAATACCTGAGTGCCGGAAGGCATGGCTGCCGCTTTATCTAACAAATCTTGAACATTCCAATTCCCAGGGGCTGAAGCTATGAGGGAACGAGTGTTAGCATTCCCATTCTGCAAGATACATTGTTTAACTAGGGCATCTTGCATGTGCTCAGCAATGCCTGCTTTACTTAAAGCATCAATGATCTTGTCCACAAAGGGGCCAAGAGGCTCCTCCCTCCCCTGTTTTATCCCCATATAAAGAGGAACACCTCCTGGAGCTCTAATTTTCTCCATAGCTCTTTTAGCTACCGCCATGGCCTCTCTCAATTTATCAGGACCTAGGGTAGCTTGAGCCTCTACTCTATGAAGCGGTCCTTGACCCATAAGCTCGTCAACGGTAATGCCGAGTAAGGGGTCTCCTTGGGGTCGAGGGAGTGCGGCACTTGCAGCCGCCTCTTCCCTCCATCGGGCTTCAAACAGTAACCTTTGATGTGGGGTATAAATTAAACGAGAAAGACCTCTAACATCTGCGGGCAACAGGAGATTCATATTAAAAAGGAATTCTAACATTTGTTTAGCGGGTTCGCTTGTGACCCCATAGCTCGCTACGGTAGATCGTAGTTGTGACAAAAGTTTCCAGTCTAAATTAGTAACCTCCGCCCGTTGCCCTCCCTGTGGGTTGTTGTGAAAGATAACTGGGAGGGCGAGGGGGGACGACATCTGCTCCTGAGCTGCCGTGGCCAGATCCGTATCTCCCTCCCGCCAGCCCTGATTTGCCAGTGCCGCCCATACCTCCCGTCTTTCTCGTGCCATAGCCTCCGCAAGGTCCGATAAGGCTCCGGGGAACGGCTCCGTGGCAACAGGACAGGGAGGGGCATTCCTAGCCTCTGCATTCATGGGGGTAGGGGGTGAAGGCATTAGTGGAGCAGAGGGCTGTGGCGAGGGCTGAACGGTGGGTGTACTGGCCGGCTCTACAGAGTCAGATGATGGGAGGTCAACGGTTGCAAAGACTGGAGGGTTTGGAGCGGAAGGGTCATCCCCATAAGCCCTATTCCTAGTGTGCATTTCACGAGCATTATCGACAGCTTTCTTCTCCGCCTGACACATAAGCAATTCATTATGCACAGTTCTCCACAACTTGCTCATCTTTTTTGCTGGCTTATCATCATCTAGCACTAATTCCCAAAGCTTATCCCCATACCTGCGCCATTCGGCTAATTCATGAACAGTATGGGGGTTAGCAAAAGAGCCATAAGAGGTAGCATGGCTCAAAAGAGGGGGGAGCTCCTTATCTAAGTCAAGCCCCTTAAATCCCCGCTTTCTAAGAAAAGCAGTAAAGAGATCATACGCTGCTTGCCTTTCCATACTCACCGGTACCGTTGCAAACCCCCAGGCGTCGGCAGCGCGTAGCGGCAGGGCGCACCGATGTGACCACCCCGGGCGTAAATCCGCCGTCCAAAGGGACCCGACCCCAATGCAGCTCTAGAGAGGGTAGGGGAGAAGCCTGTTCGGGCGCCAGATGTTGGGTTAACCGGAGCCGCAGGAGAAGAGCCTCATGCTATCATGGTCAGCAAATCTCGTTTATTTCAGGTAGCATACACACATTTATATCTTCTATAATCAGCTCATACATATTGCAAAAGTTAAGCTCAGGATTGGTGCTCAGACTAAAAGTCAGCTACGCCTCTTTCTACATTTCTTTGTGGTTACATAGTTTGAGTAAGTTTTAGTTTTACCGTGCTTCTCCCTCATATCTTTCAGCTACAAGGTCTTGTTATCGTATAGCAGCTGTGCTCAAGGACATACGAAGCTTACTGCCTTGCTGGTTTTCATGAGAGTGCCTGTGTGCTCAGCAAAGCTCTCTCATGTCTGCGTGACCTTTTGCAGCTAGCCAGTTATCAATCACACTCTCCACACTGGAGTCCCTGGGAGCTCCCGGAGCCCATTGGAACGGCGCAGACTCCATCTGGCTGCTTAACGAGGCTGGTGCCTACCATGGTAAAAACTGAATCAACACAGGAGAGCACCTTACTTGCACAAGTTTGTATCAGGAAAATCCTTTGGAGTATCTGATGTTTGTTTTGGTGGGGTTTTCTTCTTACAGAAAATACTAAAGACAAGAACAAATCTCAAGCCTCATCTCATCAGAAAAATCATCACTCTCAGAAAAAAAACGAGGAAGAAGGTGACACTGCTGCAGACGTGGAAGTGTCTGAGCTGAAGAAATGCAGCCCATTGGGCCCCTGTTTTCCCAGCACCACCCTCCACACAGGGAGGGGAGACCCTCAGAGCTGGTGAACCTGGGGGCGAGGCAGTGGCCGTCACCTGTGCGTCCACTCACGTGGTCACCGAGGGGCTGCTGAGGTCCCTGGCCAGGCAGAGCCTCCTCAGGGAGCAGGACGTGTCCCCAGCCCTGAGGTGGCTGCGGAACCACGTCCCACCATGCCTGCCGGCTGCGCACGTGATGCTCAGGGATGAGACACTGAGGAACGACCTCTTCAGGCTTTACACCCGGCTCAGCCAGGCCAGCAGCGCCTCAGCTGGGCTCTCCAGGGAGCTCGGAGTGCTCAGTTCCATCATGTTGCAGCTACTGGAGGAGCAGGCCCTGTCCAGCACCTTCCACAAGCCTGTGAAATCCCTGTGCCTGTCACCAGCAACGGAAGAGGATGCGGACCAGACAGGTGCCTTGTCTTGTTCTTATCACTCGTTACGAGGCAGTGGTGGGAGGAACTAGGAAATTCCATGGCTTTTTAAATCCAGTTTTAAACCAGTTTACCCATATCCACCCAGGCTCATGGCTTCCCACAGCAGAAGCAGTGTCTTTCTTGGGATGGGGGCAGGGGTGGGTAGCACGGAGCATGGTTACTCTATGAGGTTTTCTGACACTACAACACTCACACTCCTTCTAAGAAACTTCCCTTTCAAGGACTAAACTGGAACAAAAGGTATAAAAGAAATGTAATTCCAAGAGGGAAAACAGTCTGCAAAAAACAGGTCCGTGTGGGCATGGATGCTGATTCCTGTTGCTGGTCAATGATAGCAGCTGACGGGTCAGATTTCAAACTATTTTATTTAACAGGAAACTGGTTTGTTCCCACTTGTGAGCACGATCATTGGCTTGGCATGGGCAAAGCCACTCCAGATTTTCCATCTAGGAAAACTAGTTAGGGAACTATTTTAAAATGTAGTCCTGGAGGTAAACAGCTTGGCCGTTTTTTATTACTGTGTGGAAAGAGAAGAATATCTGTTCTGATTTTTCTCTCATCTTTCTTCCACAGCTGTTTTTGTATTCCTGACTTCCGTTTACAACGGAGACACGTGGCTTGGAGCCCAGGAGCCGGATATGTTACTTACTCATGTCAGATGGGTCTGCACTCGTGCAGGTTATGAATTACAGGATGACTCGGAAACTCAGAAACAAGGAAAAGAAGCTATTATGTCTCTCTGCAAAAAAAATTTGGCTACATCAGGGCATTAATTCAGGGAACTAACACTTCATCTTTAACGTTCTCTGCTCTGCCATCATCACTGTGTGCCATGGAAGCCTCCTGAGCTGCTCTCATACAGACCTGACTTGTTTGGTAAAAAAACCTCAGTATTTTATTACTGTGTGCAAACTTAGGGGAAAGATTTTATTCAGTATCTCTCAGTGGAACATTAAAGCTTCAATTTCTCTTTTCTTGAACAGTCTGAGACAGAATATTACTTATATCATTTTTATTACTGACATTTTTAACTTTTTGTAGAACCAGAGAGACTGTTTGTGGACGTGTGTGTTATTAATATCCATCTTCTCTCCAATATAAGATGGGGAAAAAAAGGCTGCAGAGCTTCCCACAATGGGCTGTAAGTGCAAATGACAAGGAGCCAGAGGTTTAGTCATGACAATTTACTATTTCGAAGAATCTGGCTGATTTCATGATACCAAAACCAGTATGAATAAAAGACTGAACTCGGGAATCATGATGGTCTTCTTGGGTTTAAAAAAACTTTATTGGCTTGGAAAGACATTGATATCAGACCTGGGTTTTTTTATTACCCTTTTTTTTTAATTAAAAAAAAGCCCTCATCCATCACTGCTGCTGTGATGTGCAACAAAAGCCCATCTTCCCTCCACTTGGAACAGGTGAGAGATGGAACTAAACCCCAAAGGATTTTCTGCTTATTGAGTATACGTGCAAAATCTGATAAGCTGTTCTCGAATGTGGCCATGAGGGTAGTTGAACATGCCACCCCACATCTGCAAATATGCAGTGCCAGAACAAGCACCTGTGAAAGGTAAACCAGGATTTATTCAATTGACTCATGACTGCGTCCTGTCCCGGGTCCTTTGCACAAATACTGTACAGGGGAAAACCAGAACTGCAAGTTCCTTGTGATATGCATTGAATTTCCAGGGAAGGGGTAAATAAAAATGAGATGCAAATAAGGGAATTGCTTCTACATTTAAATATTCTTGTCCTAAAGGAGCCATTGGCTCTGTACCAAGACTTGAGTTTAAATTTTCATTTCTTTAAAAACCCCCAAGCCCTTTAAAAGCTACAGTTTGTGTCATGTAGAATTACTAGCAGCTGACATGAGGAAATCTGTGAGCCGAATCTAGCTGAGCTTAGCTAAGTTTAACCAAATCTAGCCAAGTTCAGCCGAACCGAGCCAAGTTTAAGTGAACTGGGCAGCGTGCAGCCAAACTGAGCTGAGCGGCACCGAGCTCAGCCGAGCCCAGCTGCCTGCTCTCATGCCCATTAATTAGCGCGAGTGCAGTCACTGCATGGTGAGGTGCTGCTGGACCCTGTGCCCCTGTTCGTGTCCGTGCGCCGGCTTGCGGGACTCGGCAGCCGGAAAACACCGAGCTCTGCGTGTTTAACGTGAGGCAGCTCCGCTTCCCCGTGCGGCGCCTCGGCCCGGCCCACGCCACCCCCAGGCAGCCGAGCCGAGATTGGCCGAATGCAGCAAGCGGCACCGAGTTCAGCCGACCGAGCCGAGCCACGCCGAACACATAGAGCGGCACCGAGTGCAGCCGAACCGAGCCAAGCTCCGCAGAATGCAGCATCCCGGACAGGGCGGGGTCCGGGCCGGGCTTGGGACAGGGCCGGGGCTCTGTGAGGCACACCCTGGAGGCGGCCGGGGGCAGGGCAGGGGGGTACCAGGGACGCAGCTTCAGGGGCGGGTCTCGGGCTCGGATCAGGTGCACGGGGCCGGGACGAAGTGATTTAATCTATGGAAATCGCTTTGCCAGCCCTTTGCTCACTCTGAGCTCGTTGGAGACAGGAGCCCACTGTCCGGGCTCACAGCCTGGGACAGGACGGGATTCGGCTTCCCCTCCTGTCCCCCCCCTCTACCCCTCATTCCTCTTCCCCGTATTCCCCTCCTTTCTCTCCCTTTTCCCCCTTTCCCTCTCCTCCCCAAAGCCTTTCCCTCCCATTCTGGCCTGCCCTCCTGTCCCCCCTTCTAACCTTCCTTTCTTCTCCCTGTATTCCTGTTCTTTGTCCCCAAAGCACTCCCCTCCTCTCCCCCCCAAACCTGACCCCCCACTTCTTCCTCTCCTGTCCCTACCCCGCTACCCACTTCTATTCCCCCTCTCCCCCATCCACCCGCCTTCTTCCCCCCCACCCTTCTTTTCCCTTCCCCTCCTGCTTCCCAACACACCCTGACAACACCCCCGCTCAACCCTTCTCATCCCTGCTAGCCCTCCTCTCTTCCCGTCATCCCCTTTCTTGCTTCCTCCCGCATCCGTGGGTCTCGGGGCACGGGAGACTAAAGCCCAGAGGGCTGGAGCCTGGCACCCCCCGCCCTCGCTGGAGCCCCCACACGGGGCCGGCCTGCTCTGCGGCTGTCCCCCCATGCAGTTAAAAACACGGCCTGACACACCCGGGGATCTGACTTTCCCCACATCACACTGGGGTGCCCCTGGGGGAGTTGGGGCAGGGGTTAGGGGGGCCCCTTCCTTAGAGAAGGGGGGTCCCGCGGTGGGGGGGCTGAGTGTTAGGGAGGGCCCCTCCTTAGGAGGGGGTCCTGGGCTAGGGGGTTAGGAAGGGCTCCCTCCGGAGGAGGGGGTCCCTGGGTGAGCCCCCTTGGGGGGAGGGGGGTGGGACAGAGGGATGACTTTTTATCCCCTTCAGTCCCAGCCCCTTCCCCTGGGCCCTCTCCTCCGATCGGGGTTCGTCCCGGCCTCCTCCTCAGGACCCCCTTATCCGGTCCGGGGGTGGGAGCAGGGGAAAGCAGAAGGGATCATGTCACTTCTGCAGTGTGAACAGACAAAGTGTCAGCCAAACAACTGAACCCTCCCATCCTGTCCCACCTACCACCCCTCAAAAAATTGTAAATAAAGGGTAATGATTGCTGGGGAATTTCCTTAGGAATTATGAACCTCACACATATGGAATTTTGGAACTGGAATCCCAGTCTCAGCCTTGGGCACCTGCAGGAAAAGAGGGGGGTCCTTATCTATAGCAAGGAAAGCCCAGTGCCCCAGTGTGTGAGGTGCAGACATTGAAGTGTCCAGGGGATGACTGGCAAACCGCTTCTGCCCCTGCCCTCACACTCTGAGTGGCAGAAACCCCAGGTGCGAGCTGTGAGGGTGATGAGGGGGCAGCTCCTGCCGAGGGCTTCTTGCGAGGGGGTCTCCCTCAGTTTACTTTGGCATGGAGCTGCTGGAGGAGAGGGGCTTAGGGTTGGCTACTGGGGGTGTCTCATGGAATGATGGTGGGATTATTGGCTCTGGATGCACTTGGATGTGGGGCATTGCTTAAAGGAGGTGCAAGGGACAAATATTTGTGCCAGGCAACAGCAGTAGGTGAGCCAGTGTAGGTTGGGGGGGGGGTGTCTCCTTTCCCTTTTCAATTTTATCTTGCCAGCCCCCTCCCTGGTGCCCCTAGAAAAAAACATGGGGGTTGTGAGGAAAAAAGAGGTTTAAATTGGGATGAATCCCCCTCCACTTGGGATTTTATTAAATAGTGGTATTTATATGTGGTTTTTATTCAATATTGCATTCTTTGGTGATATATAGTGTTTTGTTGGGAGCTTTTTTGGTATTAATTTTTATGTGTAATTTGGTTTTTGAGTGAAGATAACTTTGTAGATGGGTCTGTTTATATTTGAGGTAGAATTAACTTAAGTAGCTTTTTAACAGACTTCTGTTATGTGTTATTGGGGTTTTGTATATTGTATGTAGGGGTTGAGATTGGGTAGGGTGTTGGGGATTAGGTTGGTTCCTTCTTTCTCTAAAGAATTTTTTCCCCACAAGTTACCAAGGAGACCAAGTGTTGGATACTTGAGAGTACTTAACCGAAACAAAGAGGTGGACAAAGGTGGAAGGGGGAGATAACGCAAGTAAAAGACAAAGCTTGAGGCAACTGCGGGCTTTTCTTTTTCCGGCGTTCGGGGAGACGCGTGTCTGCCGCTCCTTGAGGATCTCAGCGGCCGCAAGGCACGCCGAGCGGAGAACGGCTGTTTCTGGCTGGAGGAGTTTAACTGTGGCCAAAAAAAATCCAGTCCTGGAAAATCTACTATCACCAGTTCGGCCTGAATCCTGAGTTTTGCCGGCCACCCGCGGGGAGCTGGTCCAGGCCCTGCCTCTCCTTCGGTTTTCTTCGGCGCTGCTTGTCTTGCTACGGCGTGACCCTGCACCCTCTGCGCTGCCGGGACATCCTGCCCCTGCCTGCCAGGACACTCTGCCATCCCAGCTACCAGCCCGGGACTTTTCCACTGTTTCAGCTTGGTGCTCTAAAGATCCTGCAGAGACACCGAAACCAAACTGCCCTGGGTCTTGTGAAACAAAGCCCTCAAAGTTCTTAGTACTGTTGTCGTTTGTCATTAATGCTGTAGTTGTTTGGTGGGGGGGGGGGAAGTGTTTTTTTTTTTTTTGTGTTTGTTTGCTTTGTATTACATACTAGTAAAGAACTGCTATTCCTATTTCCCAAATCTTTGCCAAAGAGCCTCTGATTGTAATTTTACCTAGCAGATACTTGTCTTCCCAAACCAAGACAGATTTTGGCGCCCAACGTGGCGCTTGAGGGCACTGAGAAAAGAAAAGGGAAGAGAAATAACAGTTCTTAACTAACCTAGTTCTTTCTTTTGTGTGCGTTAAATATAAAAACCTCATTAGGCTGCATCATGTGGTCTAACTTAGCCTGGTTTGGGTGGCATGTGGTTGTGGCTGTATTCCTTCCATTTAGAGGCCCTTATCTAAACATGAGCCCTATAACTAAGGCTACTGTGACTGTCATCGAGTTTATTTTATGGCTTAATAAGGTGAAAAACTCATGGATTTTTAATTTCCTCTGGAAGGCAGGCACATGGATTCAGGGCTATTGTACACTAACTGTGTGTTTTTGGAGTTACTTTAACAATAGTACCCACTGTAAAGAAATGACACCGGGGGAGGTTTTTTTTTCCCAACCCTTTACCCATCTCTTTAGGTCTGCCCCACCAGTTTTTGAAAGGTTTAAATCCTCTCTGAATGCTAATGATATCATACAATGGCTGGTGCTGCTAATATGCATATTCTATTTAGCATTCAGAGATAAGGGAAGATTGACCTAGATAACCACCCTGATACCTACCCCACAGAATAGGGATAATACCCCAGAGCCTGACTCTGCCCCACAGCCTGCCTCAGAAAGGACCCACCCGGATTGGGTTGAGGTTCTGGTAAAAGAAATGCATGAGATGGGCCAGATACTGAAGGAGTACATTTCCCCAGCTCATGAAAAACCCTCCCCCTGCCCCAAGAAGGCAGAGACTGATGGTGCAGCAGTGGAACCCACAGACGTCACAACTGTCCAAGTTCCAGCTGAACCACAAGAGCAGCCACAGCCAGCAGCAGTCGCCCCTGTGGAAACAAGGAAGTGTAAAGTGAAATCGTCAAATCCTGGTATTAAAGATAAAAAAGGAGGGTCCTCACAGTCCACAGAAGAGCCACAGGCTGAGATCATCACTGAGTCCCTAACATATGAAAGTCTACGTAATCTGCAAAAAGATATTGCACGACGAGGACATGAGGCTTATACAGCCTGGCTACTTCGGGTCTACGACCTTATGGGTACAAGTGTGCAACTGGATAGTGCTGAAGCAAAAAATTTGAGACCCTTGACCCAGGACTCAAGTATAAATCAAGTATTTGTAAGAGAGCAAAGGCCCCTTCCCCTTTGGGAACGACTTCTAATAAGTGTGAGAAAGAAATTTGTCCACAGAGACAGAATGCAAGAGCACAACAATAGAATGCGATGGAAGACCCTTGAGGAAAGAATCCAACAGTTGAGAGAAGTGGCAGTATTGGAAGTACTTTTTGGAAGGACCAGACAGCATGATAATGACCCCGACAAAGTTAAATGCACAGGGCACATGTTATGGAATCTGGCAACTCATAGACCATCTCAATACGCCACATTCATTGCAACAATTAATGCCGAAGATAACCAAGAGACAGTGGGCTCTGTTGCCAACAAGCTCAGAAATTATGAAAGTATGATCAGTGGCCCAATGCAAGCTCATGTCTCTGCGGTGGTGAAAGAACTCAAAGAGGAGATGAGAGAAATGAGAGAGGAGATAAGAAGGAACAGTTCCCATGTAGCACCGGTGCGAGTCACAGGCCCCAGAATCAGAGTCCAACATCCCCCAGCGAGAGAGAGAGAGTACACCCCTCGAGCTGACCTGTGGTTTTATCTGCGGAACCATGAGGAAGACATGAGAGCGTGGCATGGGAAACCTACTTCTGTCCTGGCAGCATGAGTACGTGAGCTCAAGGAGAGAAACACTAACAGAAAGAGTTCCACTAGAATGAAGGTAGCCTCAGCCTCCTATGAGCAAGCTGCCAGGTATTACGAAGGTGGGAATGCTGTGTCAGATTCCCTCGAAAAAACCTCTACCATGTATGTCCAAGAAAAGAATAATAACCAGTGCTAGAGGGGCCCTGCCTCTAGCCAGGAAAAGGCACGGAAAAATCAAGTTTTTTGGACTGTGTAGATTCGATGGCCTGGCACATCAGAGCCACAAAAATATGAAGCTTTGATAGATACTGGGTCGCAGTGTACTCTAATGCCATCGGGACATGTGGAGGCAGAACCAATTTCCATTGCCGGGGTGACAAAGGAATCACAGGAATTGACTCTAGTTGAAGCCGAAGTGAGCCTGACTGAGAAGGAGTAGCAAAAACTTCCGATTGTGACCGGCCCAGAGGCTCCATGTATTCTAGGCATAGACTTCCTCAAGAATAAATATTATAAAGACCCTAAAGGACTCAGATGAGCTTTTGGAATAGCTGCTGTAGAGACAGACAACATTAAGCAGTTGAACACCTTGCCGAAACTATCAGAGAACCCATCTGAAGTAAGACTCCTGAAGGTAGAAGAACAACAAGTACCTGTTGCCACCTCGACAGTGCACCGTCGGCAGTATCAGACAAATCAAGACGCCGTAATCCCCATCCACAAGATGATCCGTGAGCTAGAGAGCCAAGGGGTGGTCAGCAAAACCCACTCACCCTTCAACAGCCCCATCTGGCCTGTGCGCAAGTCTGATGAAAAATAGAGACTGACTGTGGACTATCGTGCATTGAATGAAGTAACTCCACCGCTGAGCGCTGCTGTGCCGGACATGCTAGAACTTCAGTACGAGCTGGAGTCCAAGGCAGCGAGGTGATATGCCACTATTGACATTGCAAATGCATTTTTCTCCATTCCTCTGGCTGCAGAATGCAGGCCTCAGTTTGCTTTCACCTGGAGGGGCGTGCAGTACACCTGGAACCGGCTGCCCCAGGGGTGAAAACACAGCCCCACCATCTGCCATAGGCTGATCCAGGCTGCACTGGAGAAGGGTGAGGCTCCAAAACATCTACAGTACATCGATGACATCATTGTGTAAAGAAAGACTGCAGCTGAAGTGTTCGAGAAAAGAGAAAAGATCATCCAAATTTTGCTGAAAGCCGAGTTTGCCATCAAGAAGAGCAAAGTCAAGAGACCTGCCAGAGAGATCCAGTTCCTGAGAGTAAAGTAGCGAGATAGACGGCAGCAGATCCCCACTGAGGTCATTGATAAGATCACAGCAATGTCTCCACCGACCAGCAAAAAGGAAACACAAGCTTTCCTAGGAGCCATAAGTTTTTGGAGAATGCACATTCCTGAGTACAGTCAAATCGTGAGCCCTCTCTACCTAGTTACCCGCAAGAAGAACGATTTCCACTGAGGCCCAGAACAGCAACAAGCCTTTGCCCAGATCAAGCAAGAAATTGCTCATGCAGTAGCCCTTAGCCCAGTCAGGACGGGACCAAATGTGAAGAATGTGCTTTATTCTGCAGCCGGGGACAATAGTTTGTCCTGAAGCCTTTGGCAGAAAATGCCAGGGGAGACCCGAGGCCGACCACTGGGATTCTGGAGTCAAAGTTACAAAGGATCTGAAGCCAACTACACTCCCACAGAGAAGGAGATCTTGGCCGCCTATAAAAGAGTTCAAGTCGCCTCAGAAGTGATTGGCACAGAAGTACAACTCCTCTTGGCACCCCAACTACCAGTGCTGGGGTGGATGTTTAAAGGAAAGGCTCCCTCCACGCACCATGCCACCGATGCCACATAGAGCAAATGGACTGCCCTCATAACACAGCGTGCCCGTATTGGAAACCCAAATCGCCCTGAGATTTTGGAAATAATTACAAACTAGCCAGAAAAAGAAAACTTCAATCTCACGAACAAAGAAGAGCAAGAACAAGTGACACGAGCTAAAGAAGCTCCTCCGTACAACCAACTGCCAGCAGAAGAAACACACTACGCTCTTTTCACTGACGGTTCCTGTCGCATCGTGAGAATGAACCGTAAGTAGAAAGCAGCCGTATGGAGCCCCACACGACAGGTTGCAGAAGCCACTGAAAGAGAAGGGGGATCAAGTCAGCTTGCTGAACTCAAAGCTGTTCAATTAGCCCTTGACATTGCTAAAAGAAAGAAGTGGCCAAAAGTCTACCTCTACACTGATTCGTGGATGGTAGCCAATGCTCTTTGGGGCTGGCTGGAAAGGTGGAAAAAAGCCAACTGGCAGTGTAAAGAAAAACCAATCTGGGCTGCTGATGAATGAAAAGACGTTGCCACTCGTGTAGAGAAGCTGCCTGTGAAAGTCCGCCATGTAAATGCCCATGTTCCCAAGAATCGGGCTAATGAAGAACACCAAAACAACAAGCAGGTAGATCAGGCTGCCAAGATAGAAGTGTCAAAAATAGATTTAGATTGGCAACACACGAAAAAGTTGTTCCTAGCCCAATGGGCCCATGATGCCTCGGGTCATCAGGGCAGAAATGCCACCTAGAAGTAGGCCCGAGACCGAGGAGTGGATTTAACCATAGACAGTATTTCTCAAGTTATCCATGACTGTGAGACATGTGCTGCAATCAAGCAAGCCAAGCGAGTGAAGCCCTTATGGTATAGTGAGCAGTAGTCCAAATATAAATATGGAGAAGCCCGGCAAATTGACTACATCACCCTTCCCCAAACCCGCCAGGGCAAGCGTTATGTGCTAACCATAGTGGAAGCCACCACTGGATAGCTAGAGACCTACCCTGTGCCTCATGCTACTGCCCGGAACACCATCCTAGGCCTAGAAAAACAAGTCCTGTGGAGACATGGCACCCCTGAGAAAATCGAGTCGGACAATGAGACTCATTTCAAGAATAGTCTTATAAGCACCTGGGCTAAAGAACATGGCATTGAATAGGTGTACCATATTCCTTATCATGCACCAGCAGCCGGGAAAGTTGAACGGTGCAATGGCCTGCTTAAAACTACCTTGAAGGCACTGGGTGGGGGAACCTTCAAAAATTAAGATATTAATTTAGCAAAAGCCACCTGGTTGGTGAACACTCGAGGTTCCACCAACCGAGCAAGTCCTGCCCAATGTGAGCCCTTGCAAAAAACAGACGGAGATAAAGTTCCAGTAGTACACATGAGAAGTATGCTAAAAAAAACTGTTTGGATTAATCCTGCCTCCAGCAAAGACAATCCCATCCGTGGGGTTGTCTTCGCTCAGAGACCAGGCTGCACCTGCTAGGTAATGCAAAAGAATGGAGAGACCCGATGCATACCTCAAGGAGACCTTGTTTTAAGGTGAACTACCCATGACAATGTGGCTGTATCCATATTTGCATATATATATGTATTTTTAACAGTTAAAACTCAATGTAATATGTTGGTATAGGAAAAAAATTCGGGGTGGATAATGTTGGGGGTTAGGTTTGTTCCTTCTTTCTCTAAAGAATTTTTTCCCCACAAGTTACCAAGGAGACCAAGTGTTAGATACTTGAGAGTACTTAACCGAAACAAAGAGGTGGACAAAGGTAGAAGGGGGAGATAACGCAAGTAAAAGACAAAGCTTGAGGCAACTGTGGGCTTTTCTTTTTCCGGCCTTCGGGGAGACGTGTGTCTGCCGCTCCTAGAAGATCTCAGCGGCCGCAAGGCATGCCGAGCGGAGCACGGCTGTTGCTGGCTGGAGGAGTTTGACTGTGGCCAAAAAAATCCAGTCCTGGAAAATCTACTATCACCAGTTCGGCCTGAATCCTGAGTTTTGCCGGCCACCCGCGGGGAGCTGGTCCAGGCCCTGCCTCTCCTTCGGTTTTCTTCGGCGCTGCTCGTCTTGCTACAGCGTGACCCTGCACTCCCTGCGCTGCCGGGACATCCTGCCCCTGCCTGCCGGGACACTCTGCCATCCCAGCTACCAGCCCGGAACTTTTCCACTGTTTCAGCTTGGTGCTCTAAAGATCCTGCAGAGACACCGAAACCAAACTGCCCTGGGTCTTGTGAAACAAAGCCCTCAAAGTTCTTAGTACTGTTGTCGTTTGTCATTAATGCTGTAGTTGTTTGGTAGGGGGGGGAGGTTTGGTTTTTTTTTTTTTGTGTTTGTTTGCTTTGTATTACATACTAGTAAAGAACTGCTATTCCTATTTCCCAAATCTTTGCCAAAGAGCCTCTGATTGTAATTTTACCTAGCAAATACCTGTCTTCCCAAACCAAGACATAGGGCTAGCTTGGCTGGTGGAGGTTTGGGTGTTTTGTTAGATGCAGTTTTTTAATTTTTGAAATTTTTTTTCTGTTAAGTGGTTTTAAAGTGGTTCTTAATAACTTACTGTGTAGGGGGTTTTTTTCTGTTTGTTTGTAGATGGTGTATGATAAGGGATATGGTCTATTTATTAAATGTTATTTTTCTTAGTACAAGTGTTGATCAGGTTGGTTCTGAACTGAGTTTAGTTGAATTTTTGTTTTGGTGGGCTATTATATTTTTAAAGCCTATGTTTTCTAAAGTTTACAATAGTGTAATTGGGCCGTAATGCGAGGTATAGGGTAGGCTTTTAATTATTTAGTGGTGGTTTTTATTATGCTCTGTAATGTTTGTTTTGGTGAGTTTGAGGTAGTGTGATGTAATTAATCTGTTAGGATATTTTAATATTTAAAATTGGATTATTTTTTATTGTAGTATAGGGGTTTATTTATTTGCCTTGTTTGATTTCAGTGTATGTTTTATAGTTCTGGACAATTTGGGAGCTATTGTTTATGGTTAAACTGATCTTTTGGGTTTTTGAGTATATATAGGTGGTATTTTTGTTTTGATGGTTTGAGTTATTATGGGTTTATTGATTTAGGAATAATTTTCTGGTGTTGTTAATTTAAGTTTATTTGTGATATTATTATTTTTGCAGTTTGTTTGTTGTTCTAGTGTTTTATATAAAAGTTGCATTTTTGGGAACGTGGGTATTGATACAGTGCATTTTTCAGGTAGTTATTTGGGGTAGTGATATTCTTTTATTTTTTAGTAGTTAAGATTTTTTCATATTAATTAGTTTGGTTTTTTAGTTAAATTTATAGAGTTTTGGCTATTATTTATGAGATAGTGTAGGTTATTCCTTTTAGTCAGGTTTAGGGACAGTTATACAATTTTGAGTTTAGTAAGTTGGTTTATCTTTTTTACTAGTTTTTGTGATTTGTTGAGTGGGATTTTATATAGTTGTTTTTTATGTTTGATCCATTTTCATGATGTGATAAGAACTATTAGTGAAAAGAGTTAGTGTGGCTTGTTTGCTGGTAGCTTGTAGTATGGTGGAGTTTTTTAGTCTGTGCTTGTCGTGACTACAGTTGACCACATAAAACACACCATAAGCGACGCTTGGTGTTGCAACAGCAAACGAGGCTTCAGCAATCGCAACTGCTTGTGCACCAATTACTGCTCCTTTTGCCCACTTCACATTGTCTGCTGATATCCTGTTTTGTTTTCTGAAAGACAAAGAACAGTGATACCTCTGGCAAGGCTGGAGGTGTCTTTTTCTGCTGCTCCATCCCAGAGGGGTTTTCTGTATTGCTGCTGTTGGCATCGTAGTGCTCAATTGTGAGGAACATCACCTGTGTAAGCCAAATCCTAGGAAAAAACCCCAAACAAAACAACCGAGTCTGCCTTTTGTGTGAGAAATTGCATTCCAGCCAAGAAAATATCACCGGGCCCAGGGCACAGGAGGGTTCCTTCCCATTTGATGGGAAGAGTGCACAAACCAAGCACCAAACGGGCCTGGCAGGAGCCTGTTAGGGGTCAGCATTAGCAGCGGGAAGGGTGGCCAGAGGGGCTCAGGCAGGGCTTGGGCTGGGTCTGACCTGTAGTGGCCACATGTGCTTTTTCCTTGCTAAGGTGGGCAAAGGCAAATCTGACAACTGAGTGTGTGCTTGAGACTCTCACTCAGCTGTCTGAGAATCTGTCTAAAAAATGGAAGCAAGCTTAGGTTTAGTTTGGTGTACAGCACTTAAAAGTGGTCCAAAATATTCTTCAATAACTGTATCCGGAAGAAGGGCTCCACGCCAGAGTTGTTTTGTGCAAGCATTGTTCTTATAGACGGTGGTTGTTCATCTGGACTGGTTTTATTATCTCTGTTTTTTTCTGAAGTTCCCATTTATTTTGCTATATTGCTGTGGATGTTCACCCTCGTACTCTGGACAGAGGTTTGGGGATTTTTTTCTTCATTCCACAGCTATAATTTTTTTTTTTTTTTCCCCATGGCAGTAAAATTCTCTAAAGCACTAAGCTGGCTGCAGAGTGGCATTTTCTGGGAGAGAGTAATGCTGCTTCTCCCAGCCAGCGCTGCACTGTTCTTGGTGTCTTGGTGCAGTTTTTCAGTGTATCTCTTTGCCCCAGAATCCATGGCTGTCTCTCAGGGTTCTGAAGGAGTGCTGTATTTGGATTTTTGGCTTCAGAGTGGGACGTGCAGGATCTGAACAGTGGCATCTCGGCTCTATTCTAGGAACCCTAGAAAAGCAAGCTCTTATTCATGAGGAACCACTAACTCTTGAAAGTCGAGCTGTCTTGCAAGAGGTGCTGCAAAGGGTGAGATTTAACCTCATATTATTCTTTGTTAAAATCAGCTCTGTGAAACTTTAATAGGCTTCAACAGTTTTGCAGAACAGCTGATTTCAGCTAGAGCAATTCAGTGCATTGTAACATGCACTGGTCCGCTTCATGTAATCGGTCTCTTGTGTTATGCAAGATCTTCAGCAACTTTTCCTTCAATTTGCTTGGTAATTAGCATTTTGTGTTTATCAAGCACAGCATTAGGTTCCTATTTACGTGTCAGTAATTTGATATGTTATTCCTAGTTAGTTCTGATTCACTTCACCAGATCTTGACTTAACTTTGAGTCACGTTTCTTCTGCCTGTTTTGCAAATAGACTTAATGCTTTTCCTGTAACTTTGTATTGAAATATTAATCATAAACTAATCATGATAAATCAAGTTGATTTTTTGGTCTACTAAAATCTTGTGACTACCTTGCAGGTAGGAAGAGTTGGGACCAAACAGTGTAAGGAAGTTGACTGTAGAAGCTGCAGATTGTCCAGCAAAAGCTGAGTGTGCGGCTGTGACACTTAGCAAGGCTGGAAAGAGTTCCTGTGTGGACAGTGAATGTTAGAGTCAGCTGAGCTTTCAAGGTATGAATGTAGCAAGGAAAGGATCAAATGAAAAGCATTGGTGACGTGAGATTGTATTTGAGCCCCTTCCGACGACCACACGTGCTCTTGGTTTTGTCAAATTCTGTGTGTAACCAAGTACAGTAGTTTCCCTGGTTATTTTGCAGGTAGATACAATACTCCAAGCTCTGGAGACAAGACTGACGACTATTGAGTCATTTGTGGTTGGTCTGCATGGGCAGGTCTGAGAGGAAATACGTGTTGAACGGCAGGAGAACGGCGAATGTGAAACTTGGCCCCGTAATCCTCTGGCATCTGTGGGAATGTTGCAGAGGTCATGAAAGAGCCGAAAGCCATGGGTGGTCTGTGCTGCACGGGAGCAGCGCTGACCAAGGCTGTGTCCCAGCCAAGGAGATCCCCTTGTGTCCCTTGAGAGGGTACCCCAGGGGTTTTGTTCTTAATAAAGACTTCTGAGGAGTAGATCTGTAGACTTCTGGTTTAATGGAAGTATTTATTGAAATTTTTGTCTCTGAAAGCAAAGCGTTTATCTCCTGACTTCCCTGCTATTCAGTATCTACTGAACTGGGCGTGCATTTTCCTAAGCTAATGAGAAACCTCCCTGTGATTCTGTAATTTGCAAAGGAGCAGCATTAAGTTGCTTTTTCTTGTCTCCATAGCTTTAGCTTGATTTGTGTTCAAAGACAGGAATGACTCAAGAACTGTATGTGGTGACTTGTTAGTTTGGTGGGGTCTTTTTGGGCTAAAATATGATCTAAGAAAAGGCTTTTTTGCAGCATTAGATAAATGCTTTTGCATGAGGTGTTGAAGATCAGTTGTTTGACAACTTCAAAGGGAGGCAAACCAAACCAGGCTGATGGCCACACTCCTTTAAGCAAGGCTTGGTATATATTTGAGCAATTATTTCAGCAGGTTTTTTGATGTGAATGCAGCTATTTTGGGTGAGTTTGCTTTTCTGTGCATCCAACTAATTGTCAGTGTTTCTCCTACCGATCGAGTGTTCCACCTAGTGTTTTTCAATAAAAGCAAGCAGTTGTATTAAGCAAGAATAATCTCAAAAAGGTTTCTGGGTTGTTTGTTTTTTTTTTGTTTTGTTTTGTTTTTGTTTTGTTACCCAACACTACTTAGCTTTACTACTGTGAGTTTTAAAGTCTTCTCCAAAAACTTGGAATGAATTTGCCCATTCTGCCTCACTGGTAGGCACTGTATCTCTTAGGCCAGTGAAGATGGAGGTGAGAAGCTTTTCTGTTTTGATGTAGTGCTCCAATTCAGTCCATAGTGATGGTCTCAGATCCTTTTTTGGTCAGGTAACTAAAACATTTTGTTATTGACTTACCTGCAAGCCAGAGGAGCTTACATTACTTGAGTGTAATTTGTGAGGCAGTTTCTGCTCTAACAAGTTTTTGAATGCTGCTCAACAGCAACAGACCTCATTCTGGATGTTTCAAGGTGAGAGAGGAGATGGTCACATCCCAGGAGCCTGATTTTGGAATGCTTTATGGATTTGGCGAAGTAGCTTTTATTCTGGGGTTTCCATAGTCTGCCCATGGCAGGTCCAGCCTGTGCTTGAACTTGGCGCCCTCAGTCCACAGGGAAACGGGCCTTTGGGGAAGTTCTTCCAGCTCTACCTAATGCTTTATGAATGATGATGATTTTATGCAAGTAGGCGGCTCATTCTGACCCATTTTCTTTTCTCTCCTTGCAGACTGTACCTGCTGAAAGGCTGAGGTGGGACCAGGATCTGCAAAATCTCTGACTCTCCGTGTCTTCCTGAGGCTGAAGCCATGTTTATTGGCAACGATGACATAGTGGAAGATGCTAAAGATTGAAAACTTTGGCTTTTTCCCCCTGAATCCCTAGACATTGTCTGCAGCTGTGGCCTGTATATGTCTTAAAAGAGTTTCCGGGCTTAAAAAGGTTTTTACATTCTGCAGTAGTTATCTATAACTCAATTTAAAAAGAATCATGCTATATCAATGTGGTGTTAATTACTCTGAGTTGGTTAATTAAAGCAAATCACTGATAAGGGGTTTGAGCAACCCTGGGATGGCCCTTGGAGCTGGCAGCTCTTATTTAATTTCTCTTTATTCCTTTAATGTCTTTCAATTACTTCTTAAGCAATTACTGCAATTAGGATATACAATAAGGACAACAGTATTTCTGCCCTGCTGGATTGGGAAATTCAAGCCCAGTTCCTTGGAGAGATTGAGGGGATGGGGAGCTGAGCCTCAGGTGTGGTTTTGACAGTGGGAATTTGGTGAGGAAGAAAAGAGAAATTCCTCGAGAAAGTGGTTAATGCCAGTTCTGCTGGTTTTGGCTGCTCCTACCCCAAAAAAACCCCATCCTGTTTAAACGGGACTTGGAGAAGCAGCAGGATGTGCCGAGGGACCTGTGCTGGGACCCCCAAACACTGGTCAGGGATGCTGGGAAACGCCAGCTTCACAGGAACACTACAGAGGGGCTGTGCTGGGACCTCTCAAATTGCAGTCAGAGATACTGGGTACTGCTGTACCTTTGGGACACTACTGAGAGGCTCCACTGCCTGAGCCAGAGAGTTCTCCCATTATTTTCTGTCATGCTTAGAATCTGGCACGTCATTATAGCCCCACAAGCTGAAAATCCCATCTGATCAGTTGGAGTCACAGACGATTACACAGAAGCCAGTCTGGGAGAGGAAGTGAGCTGTTGCATAAATTTATTTTTCCCAATGCGTCTTGAATTTATACCACAATCTCTCATCTCTCCTCAGACCCCATATCCTTGAGTTTTGAGTTTTCTCATAAAGAATTTTCTCCCTACGCTGGACAACAATTCCTAGGCACCGCGGGGAGCGGTGGGGTTTGGGGGGTCCTGGTACCAGCACGGGTGTTGCCTGCACCCTGGCCCGTTCCAGACAGCACAAAGAAATCGCCACCGCCGTCCTCTCGTGCCCAGAGCTCCGGCAGGACCCCAGCGCAGCACCGGCTGCAGGCGGAGCAGGAGAGGCTCGTGCCGTCCGCAGTGATCCTGATCCCTGGCTCTGAGACCCACAGCCCGCCCACAGCGGGAGAGGCGGCACCGCTCGGAAGGTCGTACAGCCGCCGAGAACACTAGGTGAGGCCAACAGATGCTTTCTCGCTTCCCAGGCTAAGAGAAGCACTTTCCGTGCTGGAAAGAGCTTCTCTGCAGCAAATGCTGCTTGTTTACTTTAGGACAGAAGGTGCTCCTAGAACAAAAGAACAAAAGACTAGAACAAAACTCCTATACGTTCATTGACTTTCCAGAGCCCTGTTGATTTGCCCAAGCAATCCCCTGCTTAATGGAAACATGCATCTCCCTACTGCCCTTGTATCAAGGGTCGGCAGGGGAGAAGATCCCACTTCAGGCTCCCACAACCCATCTCCAGGTTTCTCTCTAAGCCCTCCCGGTGTAGCAATGTGTCTGAATAACTTGGGCCATTTCCTGTATCAGCCAAACTGTTTGTAGTGAAGATGACACCTGCAGTCTTCTTTTCCAGAGTTCGCAGGAATTCATCAAGGCTACAGGAACAACAACAGCTCTAAAAATAAGAGCCTAGGAAAGCCTCTCCAAGAAATGCAAAACTCAGATAGGAGACACATAGCACGGTGATGGACACTTAACCAATTAAGTGCCCTGAAAGATGTGTGCGTGCGTTCCTGCCTTCCTGCCTGCCCGCCTGATGGAGAAATAACTTAGCCGACCGAGAGAGACACCTGTACCCATGAAGAGTAGTGCTAGAAACTGGAACTGTAGCTTTATGTACACAAGAAAGTAGCTGCTGTTAGAAGCATGTTGTTTCCTTAATTTCAGCAGCCCATTTTCCCCCTGTATCCCTGTGGCTACCTGCTCCCACTGCAGAACAGAACCAGCACCCAGCCAGCAGCTCCTCAGTCCTGGCAGGTCAGCGGCACTTCCAGGAGCACACCAGGCTGGCAGCAAACTGCCCAAAGGGCACTCAGCCCTAGACCCTTCAAACCCTCCAAAGTAGCTTGGCCAGGGGGCAGGGTCAGCACCAAAGACACAGACACCAACCTCAGGAGCTCAGGGTCTTTGGAGACAGCTCAGAGCAGCCAAGAACCTCCCAAGGAGAAGCTCAGCAATGCTCCCCAGCACTGCTACCCAAGGTGACCTACAGGGACTGAGATCCAGCACCAGGGACCCTGAGCCTTACCCCCAGCAGCTGGGAATCCCCTGTCACAACCCAGCCCTGGAGAGCCCCCCCAGAACTGGCAATTCCCGCGGGTGCGTCCGCCCGCAGGCCAAGAGGCTCCGGCTGTGCCGGGACAGGGCCCAGGTCGGGAAAATGCTGCAATAAACAGGCGCACACAACTCCCACGGTGGGAACAGCTGGGCTCAGCCTCCTCCGGCGTCGCACCAAAGCCGGGCCAGGGCTTCAGGAGCAATGCAGGAGCTGCCTTTGGCCCCGCTCCTCCCAACAAGGCCACAGGACTCATCTCAGGGCCCTGTCCGGCCTCTGAACACAGAAAGGTCAAGCCATGTTTCACTAATGAGCACGGACCTAGCCCAGAACACTAATGATCCTGGCTACCGCACTGCCGACAGGATACAAACACAACATCTGGGTTGAAGGCTCACCCAGAGGTCAGCTTTGCCTCAAGACTCTGCTTCAGGCCTCAGGCCTTCAGGAAGTCCCAAGCTGCTTGAACCTCTGCGCAAAGCCTGCTCCCATCTCCTGTGGAACCTCACAGATCAGGCAGCACTTCCTCGGCCCACTCCTGAGGCTATTTAGCCTGCCAGCAAAGAGCAGGGGCTGACCTGGGAATGACAGAAGGCAGGGAGGGGAAAGGACCCTTTTGCTTCCATCCAGAAAGCCAAAGGCCGTCAAAAAACCCTCTGGTGAACACCTGAGCAGCACCAGGAGATGAAAGGCCTGGCACTCCTGACTCCCAGAGCTCCCAGGCCTGCCTTGCCCCTCACCTTCAGCCCCCGTCTTGGACAGCAAGGCAATCCCAGGGACAGAAATCCAGGCTCCTGCTGCTCCTGGACGGAGGCACCCAACAGCTCTGTGCTGACTGAACATGGCAGCAAAATCAGGATGCTGCTCTTCCTTGGGCAAAACTCCAGCCACTAAAAAGCTGGAATGCAGGACAACCCTGCCTCTCCACCGGGGCACTTGGATCCAGCCCTACTGACACATGGACATTTGAGACAGGAATCCATAACCCTCCGTGAAATCACAGCACAGCCTCCAGGTGTTTTCCTGTTGGTGTCCTCACTTACCTGGCATAGGCTTCTTCCAAGGCTTTGCAGACACTTTGCCTCTAGCCAAAAAGATTAACATCGCCTTCTTTCCAGCTTTCAAGAAGTCACAGCAAGTCATCCTGGTCCCATGTTCCACATCAGATTCTCCTGTAAAAAGAAAGATATTTTTTCTGTTCAGATCCTTTCTCAAGCTATCAAGAAAACCAGGATCCCACATGCACTCCCAGAAATTCTCTCAACACCATTTGCTGCTTCTGTCTCTGCCAGGGCACCAACAAGTCCTGGGACACTTCTTGTTCCCTGCTGGCCAGTGACCATGAGCGATAAAAGAAGGCACCAGTATTGCTGCTAATTTTACAGCCACAGGCTTTGAACTTTCCACAAGTTAAAAGCAGAAGCAGACACTCCTCATCGGGCTCGAGTTCTCGGTTCCTGGCCCAGGAGACGCGCGGCCGCAGCTGCTCGAGCTTCTCTACCACTGCAGAGCACACCGAACACGGCAGGCGCACGGCAGGTGACGAACAAGCGACTTCTCCAATCCCGGCCCCGGAGAGGCGTGGCCGCCGCTCCTCGAGCTCCTCCGCCTCTGCACAGCGCTGCACGCACGGCAGGAGCACCGGAAGTGACGAAACAGCGAGGCCACGCTTCCCGGCCCGGGAGATGCGTGTCTGCCGCTCCTCGAGGATCTCAGCCGCCGCAAAGCACGCCGAGCAGGTAAGCGCACTGCAGATAATGAATAAGTGAAATCTTGCTTCCCAGCCCCGAAAATGCACTTTCGGTGCTGGAGGAGCTTCTCTGCTTCTGGAGAGCTCGGAAACCACACCTAGCCGCTGTTCGCAGCCAGCCTGCGGCGTGCCGCCGTAGAAAGCACTAGGCGCTGCCAAAAGCCGCTTTCTCGCTTCCCAGGCTAGGAGAAGCACCTTCCGTGCTGCAAACAGCTTCTCTGCTTGTGGAGAGCTCGGAAACCGCGCCTAGCCGCTGTTCGCAGCCAGCCTGCAGCGTACAGCCTCCGAGAGCACTAGGCGCGGCCAAAAGGCGCTTTCTCGCTTCCCAGGCTAAGAGAAGCACTTTCCGTGCTGCAAACAGCTTCTCAGCTTCTGAAGAGCTCAGAAACCGCGGCGAGCCGCTGCTCGCAGCCAGCCTGCAGCGTGCAGCCTCTGAGAGCAGTAGGCGCGGCCAAAAGGCGCTGTCTCGCTTCCCAGGCTAAGAGAAGCGTTTTCCGTGCTGCAAACAGCTTCTCTGCTTGTGGAGAACTCAGAAACCGCGCCGAGAGGCTGCTCGCAGCCAGCCTGCAGCGTGCAGCCTCCGACAGCACTATGCGCGGCCAAAAGACGCTTTCTCGTTTCCCAGGCTAAGAGAAGCACTTTCCGTGCTGCAAACAGCTTCTCTGCTTGTGGAGAGCTCGAAACCGCGCCTAGCCGCTGTTCGCGGCCAGCCTGCCGCGTACCGCTGGAGAAAGCACTAGGCGTGGCCAAAAGGCGCTTTCTCACTTCCCAGGCTAGGAGAAGCACTTTCCGTGCTGCAAACAGCTTCTCTGCCTGTGGAGAGCTCGGAAACAGCGTTTAACGCTGTTCCAAGCCTGCCTGCGAGCGAACCGGCGGAGAGTGCACTGGGCGCGGCCAAACGGCGTTTTCTCGCTTCCCAGGCTAGGAGAAGCACTTTCCGTGCTGCAAACAGCTTCTCTGCCTGTGGAGAGCTCGGAAACAGCGTTTAACGCTGTTCCAAGCCTGCCTGCAAGCGAACCGGCGGAGAGTGCACTGGGCGCGGCCAAACGGCGTTTTCTCGCTTCCCAGGCTAGGAGAAGCACTTTCCGTGCTGCAAACAGCTTCTCTGCCTGTGGAGAGCTCGGAAACAGCGTTTAACGCTGTTCCAAGCCTGCCTGCAAGCGAACCGCCGGAGAGTGCACTGGGCGCGGCCAAACGGCGTTTTCTCGCTTCCCAGGCTAGGAGAAGCACTTTCCGTGCTGCAAACAGCTTCTCTGCCTGTGGAGAGCTCGGAAACAGCGTTTAACGCTGTTCCAAGCCTGCCTGCAAGCGAACCGGCGGAGAGTGCACTGGGCGCGGCCAAACGGCGTTTTCTCGCTTCCCAGGCTAGGAGAAGCACTTTCCGTGCTGCAAACAGCTTCTCTGCCTGTGGAGAGCTCGGAAACAGCGTTTAACGCTGTTCCAAGCCTGCCTGCGAGCGAACCGGCGGAGAGTGCACTGGGCGCGGCCAAACGGCGTTTTCTCGCTTCCCAGGCTAGGAGAAGCACTTTCCGTGCTGCAACCAGCTTCTCTGCCTGTGGAGAGCTCGGAAACAGCGTTTAACGCTGTTCCAAGCCTGCCTGCGAGCGAACCGGCGGAGAGTGCACTGGGCGCGGCCAAACGGCGTTTTCTCGCTTCCCAGGCTAGGAGAAGCACTTTCCGTGCTGCAACCAGCTTCTCTGCCTGTGGAGAGCTCGGAAACAGCGTTTAACGCTGTTCCAAGCCTGCCTGCGAGCGAACCGGCGGAGAGTGCACTGGGCGCGGCCAAACGGCGTTTTCTCGCTTCCCAGGCTAGGAGAAGCACTTTCCGTGCTGCAAACAGCTTCTCTGCCTGTGGAGAGCTCGGAAACAGCGTTTAACGCTGTTCCAAGCCTGCCTGCGAGCGAACCGGCGGAGAGTGCACTGGGCGCGGCCAAACGGCGTTTTCTCGCTTCCCAGGCTAGGAGAAGCACTTTCCGTGCTGCAAACAGCTTCTCTGCCTGTGGAGAGCTCGGAAACAGCGTTTAACGCTGTTCCAAGCCTGCCTGCAAGCGAACCGCCGGAGAGTGCACTGGGCGCGGCCAAACGGCGTTTTCCTCGCTTCCCAGGCTAGGAGAAGCACTTTCCGTGCTGCAAACAGCTTCTCTGCCTGTGGAGAGCTCGGAAACAGCGTTTAACGCTGTTCCAAGCCTGCCTGAAAGCGAACCGCCGGAGAGTGCACTAGACGCGGCCAAACGGCGTTTTCCTCGCTTCCCAGGCTAGGAGAAGCACTTTCCGTGCTGCAAACAGCTTCTCTGCCTGTGGAGAGCTCGGAAACAGCGTTTAACGCTGTTCCAAGCCTGCCTGCGAGCGAACCGGCGGAGAGTGCACTGGGCGCGGCCAAACGGCGTTTTCTCTCGCTTCCCAGGCTAGGAGAAGCACTTTCCGTGCTGCAAACAGCTTCTCTGCCTGTGGAGAGCTCGGAAACAGCGTTTAACGCTGTTCCAAGCCTGCCTGCAAGCGAACCGGCGGAGAGTGCACTGGGCGCGGCCAAACGGCGTTTTCCTCGCTTCCCAGGCTAGGAGAAGCACTTTCCGTGCTGCAAACAGCTTCTCTGCCTGTGGAGAGCTCGGAAACAGCGTTTAACGCTGTTCCAAGCCTGCCTGCAAGCGAACCGCCGGAGAGTGCACTGGGCGCGGCCAAACGGCGTTTTCTCGCTTCCCAGGCTAGGAGAAGCGTTTTCCGTGCTGCAAACAGCTTCTCTGCCTGTGGAGAGCTCGGAAACAGCGTTTAACGCTGCTCCAAGCCTGCCTGCGAGCGAACCGGCGGAGAGTGCACTGGGCGCGGCCAAACGGCGTTTTCCTCGCTTCCCAGGCTAGGAGAAGCACTTTCCGTGCTGCAAACAGCTTCTCTGCCTGTGGAGAGCTCGGAAACAGCGTTTAACGCTGTTCCAAGCCTGCCTGCCAGCGAACCGGCGGAGAGTGCACTGGGCGCGGCCAAACGGCGTTTTCTCGCTTCCCAGGCTAGGAGAAGCACTTTCCGTGCTGCAAACAGCTTCTCTGCCTGTGGAGAGCTCGGAAACAGCGTTTAACGCTGTTCCAAGCCTGCCTGCAAGCGAACCGCCGGAGAGTGCACTGGGCGCGGCCAAACGGCGTTTTCTCGCTTCCCAGGCTAGGAGAAGCACTTTCCGTGCTGCAAACAGCTTCTCTGCCTGTGGAGAGCTCGGAAACAGCGTTTAACGCTGTTCCAAGCCTGCCTGCGAGCGAACCGCCGGAGAGTGCACTGGGCGCGGCCAAACGGCGTTTTCCTCGCTTCCCAGGCTAGGAGAAGCACTTTCCGTGCTGCAAACAGCTTCTCTGCCTGTGGAGAGCTCGGAAACAGCGTTTAACGCTGTTCCAAGCCTGCCTGCAAGCGAACCGGCGGAGAGTGCACTGGGCGCGGCCAAACGGCGTTTTCTCGCTTCCCAGGCTAGGAGAAGCACTTTCCGTGCTGCAAACAGCTTCTCTGCCTCTGGAGAGCTCGGAAACAGCGTTTAACGCTGTTCCAAGCCTGCCTGCGAGCGAACCGCCGGAGAGTGCACTAAGCGCGGCCAAACGGCGTTTTCTCGCTTCCCAGGCTAGGAGAAGCGTTTTCCGTGCTGCAAACAGCTTCTCTGCCTGTGGAGAGCTCGGAAACGGCGTTTAACGCTGTTCCAAGCCTGCCTGCAAGCGAACCGCCGGAGAGTGCACTGGGCGCGGCCAAACGGCGTTTTCCTCGCTTCCCAGGCTAGGAGAAGCACTTTCCGTGCTGCAAACAGCTTCTCTGCCTGTGGAGAGCTCGGAAACAGCGTTTAACGCTGTTCCAAGCCTGCCTGCAAGCGAACCGCCGGAGAGTGCACTGGGCGCCACCAAACGGCGTTTTCTCGCTTCCCAGGCTAGGAGAAGCACTTTCCGTGCTGCAAACAGCTTCTCTGCCTGTGGAGAGCTCGGAAACAGCGTTTAACGCTGTTCCAAGCCTGCCTGCAAGCGAACCGCCGGAGAGTGCACTGGGCGCGGCCAAACGGCGTTTTCCTCGCTTCCCAGGCTAGGAGAAGCCCTTCCGTGCTGCAAACAGCTTCTCTGCCTGTGGAGAGCTCGGAAACAGCGTTTGACGCTGTTCCAAGCCTGCCTGCAAGCGAACCGCCGGAGAGTGCACTGGGCTCGGCCAAACGGCGTTTTCTCGCTTCCCAGGCTAGGAGAAGCACTTTCCGTGCTGCAAACAGCTTCTCTGCTTGTGGAGAGCTCGGAAACCACGCCTAGCCGCTGTTCGCAGCCAGCCTGCGGCGTGCCGCCGTAGAAAGCACTAGGCGCTGCCAAAAGCCGCTTTCTCGCTTCCCAGGCTAGGAGAAGCACCTTCCGTGCTGCAAACAGCTTCTCTGCTTGTGGAGAGCTCGGAAACCACGCCTAGCCGCTCTTCGCAGCCATCCTGCGGCGTGCCGCCGTAGAAAGCACTAGGCGCTGCCAAAAGCCGCTTTCTCGCTTCCCAGGCTAGGAGAAGCACCTTCCGTGCTGCAAACAGCTTCTCTGCTTGTGGAGAGCTCGGAAACCGCGCCTAGCCGCTGTTCGCAGCCAGCCTGCAGCGTACAGCCTCCGAGAGCACTAGCCGCGGCCAAAAGGCGCTTTCTCGCTTCCCAGGCTAAGAGAAGCACTTTCCGTGCTGCAAACAGCTTCTCAGCTTCTGAAGAGCTCAGAAACCGCGGCGAGCCGCTGCTCGCAGCCAGCCTGCAGCGTGCAGCCTCTGAGAGCAGTAGGCGCGGCCAAAAGGCGCTGTCTCGCTTCCCAGGCTAAGAGAAGCGTTTTCCGTGCTGCAAACAGCTTCTCTGCTTGTGGAGAACTCAGAAACCGCGCCGAGAGGCTGCTCGCAGCCAGCCTGCAGCGTGCAGCCTCCGACAGCACTATGCGCGGCCAAAAGACGCTTTCTCGCTTCCCAGGCTAAGAGAAGCACTTTCCGTGCTGCAAACAGCTTCTCTGCTTGTGGAGAGCTCGAAACCGCGCCTAGCCGCTGTTCGCGGCCAGCCTGCCGCGTACCGCCGGAGAAAGCACTAGGCGTGGCCAAAAGGCGCTTTCTCACTTCCCAGGCTAGGAGAAGCACTTTCCGTGCTGCAAACAGCTTCTCTGCCTGTGGAGAGCTCGGAAACAGCGTTTAACGCTGTTCCAAGCCTGCCTGCAAGCGAACCGCCGGAGAGTGCACTGGGCGCGGCCAAACGGCGTTTTCTCGCTTCCCAGGCTAGGAGAAGCACTTTCCGTGCTGCAAACAGCTTCTCTGCCTGTGGAGAGCTCGGAAACAGCGTTTAACGCTGTTCCAAGCCTGCCTGCAAGCGAACCGCCGGAGAGTGCACTGGGCGCGGCCAAACGGCGTTTTCTCGCTTCCCAGGCTAGGAGAAGCGTTTTCCGTGCTGCAAACAGCTTCTCTGCCTGTGGAGAGCTCGGAAACAGCGTTTAACGCTGTTCCAAGCCTGCCTGCGAGCGAACCGGCGGAGAGTGCACTGGGCGCGGCCAAACGGCGTTTTCTCGCTTCCCAGGCTAGGAGAAGCACTTTCCGTGCTGCAAACAGCTTCTCTGCCTGTGGAGAGCTCGGAAACAGCGTTTAACGCTGTTCCAAGCCTGCCTGCAAGCGAACCGCCGGAGAGTGCACTGGGCGCGGCCAAACGGCGTTTTCTCGCTTCCCAGGCTAGGAGAAGCACTTTCCGTGCTGCAAACAGCTTCTCTGCCTGTGGAGAGCTCGGAAACAGCGTTTAACGCTGTTCCAAGCCTGCCTGCAAGCGAACCGCCGGAGAGTGCACTGGGCGCGGCCAAACGGCGTTTTCTCGCTTCCCAGGCTAGGAGAAGCACTTTCCGTGCTGCAAACAGCTTCTCTGCCTGTGGAGAGCTCGGAAACAGCGTTTAACGCTGTTCCAAGCCTGCCTGCGAGCGAACCGGCGGAGAGTGCACTGGGCGCGGCCAAACGGCGTTTTCTCGCTTCCCAGGCTAGGAGAAGCACTTTCCGTGCTGCAAACAGCTTCTCTGCCTGTGGAGAGCTCGGAAACAGCGTTTAACGCTGTTCCAAGCCTGCCTGCAAGCGAACCGCCGGAGAGTGCACTGGGCGCGGCCAAACGGCGTTTTCTCGCTTCCCAGGCTAGGAGAAGCACTTTCCGTGCTGCAAACAGCTTCTCTGCCTGTGGAGAGCTCGGAAACAGCGTTTAACGCTGTTCCAAGCCTGCCTGCAAGCGAACCGCCGGAGAGTGCACTAGGCGCGGCCAAACGGCGTTTTCTCGCTTCCCAGGCTAGGAGAAGCACTTTCCGTGCTGCAAACAGCTTCTCTGCCTGTGGAGAGCTCGGAAACAGCGTTTAACGCTGTTCCAAGCCTGCCTGCAAGCGAACCGGCGGAGAGTGCACTGGGCGCGGCCAAACGGCGTTTTCTCGCTTCCCAGGCTAGGAGAAGCACTTTCCGTGCTGCAAACAGCTTCTCTGCCTCTGGAGAGCTCGGAAACAGCGTTTAACGCTGTTCCAAGCCTGCCTGCGAGCGAACCGCCGGAGAGTGCACTAAGCGCGGCCAAACGGCGTTTTCTCGCTTCCCAGGCTAGGAGAAGCGTTTTCCGTGCTGCAAACAGCTTCTCTGCCTGTGGAGAGCTCGGAAACAGCGTTTAACGCTGTTCCAAGCCTGCCTGCAAGCGAACCGCCGGAGAGTGCACTGGGCGCGGCCAAACGGCGTTTTCTCGCTTCCCAGGCTAGGAGAAGCACTTTCCGTGCTGCAAACAGCTTCTCTGCCTCTGGAGAGCTCGGAAACAGCGTTTAACGCTGTTCCAAGCCTGCCTGCAAGCGAACCGCCGGAGAGTGCACTGGGCGCCACCAAACGGCGTTTTCTCGCTTCCCAGGCTAGGAGAAGCACTTTCCGTGCTGCAAACAGCTTCTCTGCCTGTGGAGAGCTCGGAAACAGCGTTTAACGCTGTTCCAAGCCTGCCTGCAAGCGAACCGCCGGAGAGTGCACTGGGCGCGGCCAAACGGCGTTTTCTCGCTTCCCAGGCTAGGAGAAGCCCTTCCGTGCTGCAAACAGCTTCTCTGCCTGTGGAGAGCTCGGAAACAGCGTTTAACGCTGTTCCAAGCCTGCCTGCAAGCGAACCGGCGGAGAGTGCACTGGGCGCGGCCAAACGGCGTTTTCTCGCTTCCCAGGCTAGGAGAAGCACTTTCCGTGCTGCAAACAGCTTCTCTGCCTGTGGAGAGCTCGGAAACAGCGTTTAACGCTGTTCCAAGCCTGCCTGCAAGCGAACCGCCGGAGAGTGCACTAGGCGCGGCCAAACGGCGTTTTCCTCGCTTCCCAGGCTAGGAGAAGCACTTTCCGTGCTGCAAACAGCTTCTCTGCCTGTGGAGAGCTCGGAAACAGCGTTTAACGCTGTTCCAAGCCTGCCTGCAAGCGAACCGCCGGAGAGTGCACTGGGCGCGGCCAAACGGCGTTTTCTCGCTTCCCAGGCTAGGAGAAGCACTTTCCGTGCTGCAAACAGCTTCTCTGCCTGTGGAGAGCTCGGAAACAGCGTTTAAACGCTGTTCCAAGCCTGCCTGCAAGCGAACCGGCGGAGAGTGCACTGGGCGCGGCCAAACGGCGTTTTCTCGCTTCCCAGGCTAGGAGAAGCACTTTCCGTGCTGCAAACAGCTTCTCTGCCTGTGGAGAGCTCGGAAACAGCGTTTAACGCTGTTCCAAGCCTGCCTGCAAGCGAACCGCCGGAGAGTGCACTGGGCGCGGCCAAACGGCGTTTTCTCGCTTCCCAGGCTAGGAGAAGCCCTTCCGTGCTGCAAACAGCTTCTCTGCCTGTGGAGAGCTCGGAAACAGCGTTTGACGCTGTTCCAAGCCTGCCTGCAAGCGAACCGCCGGAGAGTGCACTGGGCGCGGCCAAACGGCGTTTTCCTCGCTTCCCAGGCTAGGAGAAGCACTTTCCGTGCTGCAAACAGCTTCTCTGCCTGTGGAGAGCTCGGAAACAGCGTTTAACGCTGTTCCAAGCCTGCCTGCAAGCGAACCGCCGGAGAGTGCACTGGGCGCGGCCAAACGGCGTTTTCTCGCTTCCCAGGCTAGGAGAAGCACTTTCCGTGCTGCAAACAGCTTCTCTGCCTGTGGAGAGCTCGGAAACAGCGTTTAACGCTGTTCCAAGCCTGCCTGCAAGCGAACCGGCGGAGAGTGCACTGGGCGCGGCCAAACGGCGTTTTCTCGCTTCCCAGGCTAGGAGAAGCACTTTCCGTGCTGCAAACAGCTTCTCTGCTTGTGGAGAGCTCGGAAACCACGCCTAGCCGCTGTTCGCAGCCAGCCTGCGGCGTGCCGCCGTAGAAAGCACTAGGCGCTGCCAAAAGCCGCTTTCTCGCTTCCCAGGCTAGGAGAAGCACCTTCCGTGCTGCAAACAGCTTCTCTGCTTGTGGAGAGCTCGGAAACCACGCCTAGCCGCTGTTCGCAGCCAGCCTGCGGCGTGCCGCCGTAGAAAGCACTAGGCGCTGCCAAAAGCCGCTTTCTCGCTTCCCAGGCTAGGAGAAGCACCTTCCGTGCTGCAAACACCTTCTCTGCTTGTGGAGAGCTCGGAAACCGCGCCTAGCCGCTGTTCGCAGCCAGCCTGCAGCGTACAGCCTCCGAGAGCACTAGCCGCGGCCAAAAGGCGCTTTCTCGCTTCCCAGGCTAAGAGAAGCACTTTCCGTGCTGCAAACAGCTTCTCAGCTTCTGAAGAGCTCAGAAACCGCGGCGAGCCGCTGCTCGCAGACAGCCTGCAGCGTGCAGCCTCTGAGAGCAGTAGGCGCGGCCAAAAGGCGCTGTCTCGCTTCCCAGGCTAAGAGAAGCGTTTTCCGTGCTGCAAACAGCTTCTCTGCTTGTGGAGAACTCAGAAACCGCGCCGAGAGGCTGCTCGCAGCCAGCCTGCAGCGTGCAGCCTCCGACAGCACTATGCGCGGCCAAAAGACGCTTTCTCGCTTCCCAGGCTAAGAGAAGCACTTTCCGTGCTGCAAACAGCTTCTCTGCTTGTGGAGAGCTCGAAACCGCGCCTAGCCGCTGTTTGCGGCCAGCCTGCCGCGTACCGCCGGAGAAAGCACTAGGCGTGGCCAAAAGGCGCTTTCTCACTTCCCAGGCTAGGAGAAGCACTTTCCGTGCTGCAAACAGCTTCTCTGCCTGTGGAGAGCTCGGAAACAGCGTTTAACGCTGTTCCAAGCCTGCCTGCAAGCGAACCGCCGGAGAGTGCACTGGGCGCGGCCAAACGGCGTTTTCTCGCTTCCCAGGCTAGGAGAAGCACTTTCCGTGCTGCAAACAGCTTCTCTGCCTGTGGGGAGCTCGGAAACAGCGTTTAACGCTGTTCCAAGCCTGCCTGCAAGCGAACCGCCGGAGAGTGCACTGGGCGCGGCCAAACGGCGTTTTCCTCGCTTCCCAGGCTAGGAGAAGCGTTTTCCGTGCTGCAAACAGCTTCTCTGCCTGTGGAGAGCTCGGAAACAGCGTTTAACGCTGTTCCAAGCCTGCCTGCGAGCGAACCGGCGGAGAGTGCACTGGGCGCGGCCAAACGGCGTTTTCTCGCTTCCCAGGCTAGGAGAAGCACTTTCCGTGCTGCAAACAGCTTCTCTGCTTGTGGAGAGCTCGGAAACAGCGTTTAACGCTGTTCCAAGCCTGCCTGCAAGCGAACCGCCGGAGAGTGCACTGGGCGCGGCCAAACGGCGTTTTCCTCGCTTCCCAGGCTAGGAGAAGCACTTTCCGTGCTGCAAACAGCTTCTCTGCCTGTGGAGAGCTCGGAAACAGCGTTTAACGCTGTTCCAAGCCTGCCTGCATGCGTACCGCCGGAGAGTGCACTGGGCGCGGCCAAACGGCGTTTTCTCGCTTCCCAGGCTAGGAGAAGCACTTTCCGTGCTGCAAACAGCTTCTCTGCCTGTGGAGAGCTCGGAAACAGCGTTTAACGCTGTTCCAAGCCTGCCTGCAAGCGAACCGCCGGAGAGTGCACTGGGCGCGGCCAAACGGCGTTTTCTCGCTTCCCAGGCTAGGAGAAGCACTTTCCGTGCTGCAAACAGCTTCTCTGCCTGTGGAGAGCTCGGAAACAGCGTTTAACGCTGTTCCAAGCCTGCCTGCGAGCGAACCGCCGGAGAGTGCACTGGGCGCGGCCAAACGGCGTTTTCTCGCTTCCCAGGCTAGGAGAAGCGCTTTCCGTGCTGCAAACAGCTTCTCTGCCTGTGGAGAGCTCGGAAACAGCGTTTAACGCTGTTCCAAGCCTGCCTGCGAGCGAACCGGCGGAGAGTGCACTGGGCGCGGCCAAACGGCGTTTTCTCGCTTCCCAGGCTAGGAGAAGCACTTTCCGTGCTGCAAACAGCTTCTCTGCCTGTGGAGAGCTCGGAAACAGCGTTTAACGCTGTTCCAAGCCTGCCTGCAAGCGAACCGCCGGAGAGTGCACTAGGCGCGGCCAAACGGCGTTTTCTCGCTTCCCAGGCTAGGAGAAGCACTTTCCGTGCTGCAAACAGCTTCTCTGCCTGTGGAGAGCTCGGAAACAGCGTTTAACGCTGTTCCAAGCCTGCCTGCAAGCGAACCGCCGGAGAGTGCACTGGGCGCGGCCAAACGGCGTTTTCTCGCTTCCCAGGCTAGGAGAAGCACTTTCCGTGCTGCAAACAGCTTCTCTGCCTGTGGAGAGCTCGGAAACAGCGTTTAACGCTGTTCCAAGCCTGCCTGCAAGCGAACCGGCGGAGAGTGCACTGGGCGCGGCCAAACGGCGTTTTCTCGCTTCCCAGGCTAGGAGAAGCACTTTCCGTGCTGCAAACAGCTTCTCTGCCTGTGGAGAGCTCGGAAACAGCGTTTAACGCTGTTCCAAGCCTGCCTGCAAGCGAACCGCCGGAGAGTGCACTGGGCGCGGCCAAACGGCGTTTTCCTCGCTTCCCAGGCTAGGAGAAGCCCTTCCGTGCTGCAAACAGCTTCTCTGCCTGTGGAGAGCTCGGAAACAGCGTTTGACGCTGTTCCAAGCCTGCCTGCAAGCGAACCGCCGGAGAGTGCACTGGGCGCGGCCAAACGGCGTTTTCTCGCTTCCCAGGCTAGGAGAAGCACTTTCCGTGCTGCAAACAGCTTCTCTGCCTGTGGAGAGCTCGGAAACAGCGTTTAACGCTGTTCCAAGCCTGCCTGCAAGCGAACCGCCGGAGAGTGCACTGGGCGCGGCCAAACGGCGTTTTCTCGCTTCCCAGGCTAGGAGAAGCACTTTCCGTGCTGCAAACAGCTTCTCTGCTTGTGGAGAGCTCGGAAACCACGCCTAGCCGCTGTTCGCAGCCAGCCTGCGGCGTGCCGCCGTAGAAAGCACTAGGCGCTGCCAAAAGCCGCTTTCTCGCTTCCCAGGCTAGGAGAAGCACCTTCCGTGCTGCAAACAGCTTCTCTGCTTGTGGAGAGCTCGGACACCACGCCTAGCCGCTGTTCGCAGCCAGCCTGCGGCGTGCCGCCGTAGAAAGCACTAGGCGCTGCCAAAAGCCGCTTTCTCGCTTCCCAGGCTAGGAGAAGCACCTTCCGTGCTGCAAACACCTTCTCTGCTTGTGGAGAGCTCGGAAACCGCGCCTAGCCGCTGTTCGCAGCCAGCCTGCAGCGTACAGCCTCCGAGAGCACTAGCCGCGGCCAAAAGGCGCTTTCTCGCTTCCCAGGCTAAGAGAAGCACTTTCCGTGCTGCAAACAGCTTCTCAGCTTCTGAAGAGCTCAGAAACCGCGGCGAGCCGCTGCTCGCAGACAGCCTGCAGCGTGCAGCCTCTGAGAGCAGTAGGCGCGGCCAAAAGGCGCTGTCTCGCTTCCCAGGCTAAGAGAAGCGTTTTCCGTGCTGCAAACAGCTTCTCTGCTTGTGGAGAACTCAGAAACCGCGCCGAGAGGCTGCTCGCAGCCAGCCTGCAGCGTGCAGCCTCCGACAGCACTATGCGCGGCCAAAAGACGCTTTCTCGCTTCCCAGGCTAAGAGAAGCACTTTCCGTGCTGCAAACAGCTTCTCTGCTTGTGGAGAGCTCGAAACCGCGCCTAGCCGCTGTTTGCGGCCAGCCTGCCGCGTACCGCCGGAGAAAGCACTAGGCGTGGCCAAAAGGCGCTTTCTCACTTCCCAGGCTAGGAGAAGCACTTTCCGTGCTGCAAACAGCTTCTCTGCCTGTGGAGAGCTCGGAAACAGCGTTTAACGCTGTTCCAAGCCTGCCTGCAAGCGAACCGCCGGAGAGTGCACTGGGCGCGGCCAAACGGCGTTTTCTCGCTTCCCAGGCTAGGAGAAGCACTTTCCGTGCTGCAAACAGCTTCTCTGCCTGTGGGGAGCTCGGAAACAGCGTTTAAACGCTGTTCCAAGCCTGCCTGCAAGCGAACCGCCGGAGAGTGCACTGGGCGCGGCCAAACGGCGTTTTCTCGCTTCCCAGGCTAGGAGAAGCGTTTTCCGTGCTGCAAACAGCTTCTCTGCCTGTGGAGAGCTCGGAAACAGCGTTTAACGCTGTTCCAAGCCTGCCTGCGAGCGAACCGGCGGAGAGTGCACTGGGCGCGGCCAAACGGCGTTTTCCTCGCTTCCCAGGCTAGGAGAAGCACTTTCCGTGCTGCAAACAGCTTCTCTGCTTGTGGAGAGCTCGGAAACAGCGTTTAACGCTGTTCCAAGCCTGCCTGCAAGCGAACCGCCGGAGAGTGCACTGGGCGCGGCCAAACGGCGTTTTCCTCGCTTCCCAGGCTAGGAGAAGCACTTTCCGTGCTGCAAACAGCTTCTCTGCCTGTGGAGAGCTCGGAAACAGCGTTTAACGCTGTTCCAAGCCTGCCTGCATGCGTACCGCCGGAGAGTGCACTGGGCGCGGCCAAACGGCGTTTTCTCGCTTCCCAGGCTAGGAGAAGCACTTTCCGTGCTGCAAACAGCTTCTCTGCCTGTGGAGAGCTCGGAAACAGCGTTTAACGCTGTTCCAAGCCTGCCTGCAAGCGAACCGCCGGAGAGTGCACTGGGCGCGGCCAAACGGCGTTTTCTCGCTTCCCAGGCTAGGAGAAGCACTTTCCGTGCTGCAAACAGCTTCTCTGCCTGTGGAGAGCTCGGAAACAGCGTTTAACGCT